>NC_041706.1:765000-790000 GCF_900097015.1 Plasmodium sp. gorilla clade G2
TAATAAATATAAACTGTATATTTTTATGTACATAAAAAATTATATATATATATATATTTATTTATTTATATTTATATATATTACCTCATTTTCAAATATATTTTCATTATTTGTATATTCCACTTTGACAGTTTTTCCTGAACTGATTTGTTTTCTCATTAGCTTGTTCAGAATCATATCCTTATATTCTAATTCTAGTTTTAAGTTACTTAATTCATCAACATCTATATAAAAATAATTTTATACACATAAAATGATATTATATATATGTATTCATAGAAAAAATGATATGTATGCGTGTATATCCCCTCACTTTTATTATGCACCCTCTTGTGTATAAATTCTTTCTATAATAAAAAAAAAAAAAATAATAAATAAAATAAAAAGACATATATTTATATATAATTATATATTATACTGGTAACTCATCACAATTATGTGAAACAAATAAAATAATAGAACAATAAAATAATTATTATCATATACAATATTTATATATAAATGCTTTTATATATATTAATTTTTTCTAACCGATCCTATATTTAATATTTTAATCGCGGTTTTCTCATCAAGATTCTATTGTAAAATAAGATAAAAAAGAAAAATAAACCAACATATAAATATATATATATATATATATATATATATATATATATATATGTGTATAATTTTTTAAAATGTTACGTTTGATTTTTCCTTTATTAGTAATTCCATATTTTTTTGATTGTTTTCTAATTGCACATTTAATACTTTACATGTATTTTGAAGAATTGCATATTCCTTTACCAATTGAGCATATTTTTCATTTAATAATTCGTGCTCTTTTTTAATTTCATTATTTTGATTTTTGAGACCCAATATATACTCATTTGTTTTATCATTTCTATATTTTTTTTTATTTTTAAAATGTTTTAATTCTTCTTCTTGTAATTTAGATTCTTTAACTAAAATATCATATTTATTTGATAAAATTAATAATTTTTCACTCATATTTATAATTGCTTCATCTTTTTCTGTTACATCATTTTTATAATGTTCTAATTCTTGAATTTTTGTTTCTAACATTTTTATGGTCTCTTCTCTAGCAAATTAAAAAAAAAAATAAAGCATAAAAAATAATATATAAAAATAGGACAGGTGTATATATATTTTCATATACACAATTTTATACATATATATATTATTTTTTGGGGGGGCGTGAGATGCAGAAAATTCATTTTTAATTTGCTATAAAATTACCTTTCTTCTATTTCGACATTATGTTGCTTTATTTCGTATTCTAATTGTAATTCTAAGTCTTTCACTTTATCTTTTAATTGTTCTATATCTATTTCTTCATTTCTAAGATTTAAAGAAAAGCGTAAAAAATAAAAACATATACACATATACATATATATATATATATATATATATATATATATATATATATATATATATTATATTTATTCTATAAATTTTTTTTTTGCCTACATATTATCATTTTCTTTGCTATCCTTATTTGATTCATCTTGGCTTATTTCTAATAAGGAAAAAATAATTATAATAAAGATTATAATAATAAAAAAATTGAATATTCTTTATATTTTAATATTTATAATTTTTTTTTCGTATCATTATATTTATATACACATATATATATATATATATATATATATATATATATATATATAATTACATGTGTATTAAATAAAAACACCTTATATATATGGTAATTCAAGAATATGAATATATGACGTAAAATTCACTTTTATATTATTCATTTTTCAATATAATATATGTATTACCCTTAAAAAGTTCCATACTTTAATATTTTTTTTTTTTTTTTAAATTTCAACTATACATGTAATGATCTTATTCTAGAACAATGAAGAAACATAACTTTATAAAAAAAAATATAAGAGATATAATAGTTTAAAATATTAAAATAACAAAATCAAAACAAACACCAAACAGACAAATTCTTTTATTTTATTTCATTTTTTTTTTTTTTTTTTAAAATAAAAAAATAACAAATTTTAAAATTATGATAAATTTCTTTTTTTTTTTTTATTATTATTAAATATAAAGACTGATAAAAATATACTAAAACAATGATATATAAATTGAATATATGTATATATATATATATATATATATATTTTTTTTTTTTTTTTTTTTTTTTTTGTGGGGTGAGAGTGTATTGGTTGGGAAAACAAGTGTAGAATTGTTAACTTTTTTTTTTTTTTTTTTTTAAAAAGAGATGGACTATATATATATATATATATAAATTATTTTACAATTTGTTGTAAAATTTATTAAAGAGATAGAAAGAAAAAACATGCATAATGATTTTCATAATTAATTCAAAAAAAAAATATATAAATTATAAAATATATATAAATATATATATTAATATAATAATATATATTTTTATGGATATATAAAATAAGATATATGATAATATATATATTTATATATTAATAACTATAATATATTTAAAAACATTATATATAATTATAGTATAAACTTCAAAAAAATAATAAAAATATTAAAGGAGCACTTCTCCAATATATTTTATATATATATATTATAATATGTATATATATATATATATATATATATATATATATATATATATTTATTAATTTATTTTATAATATTCAAAGTATATTCTAAAAAAAAAAATATATATATATTATATATATATAATAATATATATTAAATTAATAATACATTTTTAGATTTTTAATAAAAATAATTTTTTCTCTAATCCAATTTATAAAAAAAAAAAAAAAAAAATGTTATAATAACATTTATTTTATATCACAATTTAATACCACATATTATATATATATTTATTTATTTTATATATATGTTATATTATATATATAAGTTTTATTATTTTTTTTTATTATTTATATTTTCATACGGAAAAAAGATAACTCAAAAAAGATAAGAGAAAAAGAAATTCGTATTATTGTAATATATTACATAAAATATTAACGATTTTAAATTAAAAAAAAATAATAAAGGAAATCTATACATCAATACATATAATACACTATTATTTAAGGAGCTTATTTTAAAATATTATCGTTATTAAAAGGAATTATTGAAAAATTTTTTGTGGAATATGACTTAAATTATTTGTACATATATATATATAATTATTTTATTTTTATTTTTTTTTTTTGATAATCTATTTGATTATTATTATATAATAGAGAATATAAACACATAAATAGATATATTATGATATCATAGGAAAAAAAAAAAATATATATTATATATATATAATTTTTTTTTTTTTTTTTTAAAGGATATTATTAATAGTATATTATAGATAGTTCTGTATTTAAAAAAATAAATATATAAACAAAATATATAATTAAATATATATATTTATATAATACTATACATTTTGATTAAAGATGAAATATGTTCCTCCTCATTTAAGAGTTCACAATGAAGAGAAAGCTGAGGCTCCTGCTGAAAATGTTGTAGAGGATTTGAAAGAAAAAGTTGTAGAGTTAAAAAAAGAAGAGAAAGAAATTGATACAGATAGTAGCACTGAAGGAGATGAATTTGATATTGTTTTAAATAGTGTTGTTATTAGTCAAATATCTAAAAATAAAGACTTACGTGGAGAGTTGTTAGGTTACTATATAAAAAATAATGATGATAAGAAAAAGAAGAAGAAGAAGAAAAAAAAAAAAGCTAAAAATAGTAATAATGATGATACTGAAAAGAATGGTAATCAAGAAATGGAAGATGATGATGATGAAGATGTAGAAGATGACGATGATGAAGATGTAGAAGACGACGATGATGAAGATGATGATGACGATGATGATGAAGACGATGACGACGATGATGAAGATGATGATGATGAGGATGATGAAAAGAAAAATAAGAAAAAAAATAAAAAGAATAATAAAAAGAATAAAAAAAAAGATAATAAAAAACCAAATGTTGTAGATATTAATCAATCATTTTGTGTTAGTAATATTGAAGATATATGTATTGATAAAATTATTAAATTAACAAATAAATATGAATTACCAAAACAAAGATATAATGAATTATTAAATAATTTAACATTATATTTTAATAAAAATAAATATGAAGAAGAAGGAGAAAAATATATTAATGAAGTAATAAATTATTATGAAGATTATGTAAATATTATGTCAGAATTGAATTTTGAAACAACATCTTTTGGATTTTATATAAATATTAATGATATAAGAAAAAAAGAAGTATTAGTTACTTTATTATTATGTTCTCTAATTAATAAAAATTCATTTGTTTTATGTTTCTCAGAAAAATATGGAAAATTAATTTTTTCAGCATATAAAATAGATGTTGATGTTATATTTGAAATTAAAAATCAAATAAAAAATTCAACTTTTAATCAATTTAATGATATCTTGAATGTAGAATTAAAAAAAAATGGACTTAATAGTAAAAATATTTTACAACCTATTCCTATTATAATTAAAAATTCGGTTATTAGTTCTATCTTTTTAAAAGTACTTAAAAATAAAAATAAAAATTATATCTCCTCTCTAGATTATTTAAATACATTAGAAGTTGATTCTTTAGAAAACCATGTTCATGAAACCTGTAAATCTCTTGAACTCTTAAAAACTGAACAAGAAAAATTAATTAAATATAAAAAAGATGTTTTCAAACAATTACAAACACAAAAAGTATACCAAGAAAAAAAGAAACTTGAAAAAGAAAAAAATAAAATTGTTCATGATAATCCAGATACAAATGATGAAGATATCAACATGCAAAATCTATTCAAAAATATTCCACAGCCCTCATTATTATTCCCATATGTATTAACAATGAGTAACAACGTACTAAATGATAATATTAATAATTTGTGTAGCCATGCTATAGCCAAGTCTTATTTGTACTATAAAAATGCAAAACCATAAAAAAAAAAAAATATATATATATAATATATATGTGTGTATATGTATATATGTATATGTGTATATATGTATGATTGAACATTTTTTTTTTTTTTTTTTTCAATTTACATATGAAACCATTTAATATATGATGTCATATAAAAATTTTAAATATATCTTCGTAAGGAAAATACGTAAAATAAATATTTATAAAATGTTTTACAGGACAATAGTGCACATATATATATATATATATATATATTTATTTATTTATTCTTTTTTTTATTTCTTAAAACTTTTTATTATTATTTAAAAATAAAATATTTAATATTATAAAATTTTTATAATTTATATATATGTGTTCATTAAAAAAAATAAAAAATAAATTTCACAAGGTACCACTTTGAGTATAAATGTGAAATGATAAGTATATTTACTATAAGGGTAAGAAGAATATTAAAAAAAAAAAAAAAAAAAAAAAGTAAAAAATAATAAATAAAAATAAAAATATTAATAATATGAATTATAACTAGAAACATAAGGTGTTTTAATAAAATAAATAAATATATTTATATATATATATATATATATGTATGTTTAGGTGCGAGACCTTGTGTATGGTGTTAATACAATTTTTAAAGATTGCCAAATTAAAAATACGATAAACTAATTATTTATTAATATATATATACATTCCTATGTTAATAAAAAGTATTAAGAGACCATTCATTTCATCCATGGCTGTAAGGTTAAAAATTCTTCTGCTGCTGTAGGATGTATAGGTATTGTTTCATCAAAATCTTTTTTGGTTGCATTCATTTTTAAGGCGACTGCAAAACCTTGAACAATTTCATCTGCATTTAATCCTATTATATGTAAACCTTTAATTAATTCATCTTTTCCAACACATACTAATTTAAGATATGTTTTTTCTTTTAGTTCTGGTTCTATATCATAAACAGAAAAGAATAAATTCGTAAATTTCGATTCATATATTTTAACATTTTCCTTTCCATAGATTTGAATTGCTGCTTCTTCAGAAAGACCAATAGTACCTATGGGTGGATGAGAAAATATAACAGTTGGTATAAGTTTATAATTTGTTTTTCTTGTTTTTTTTAAAAATAATCTATCAGCTAATAATCTTCCTGCATTGATAGCTACTGGTGTTAATTGAACATTATAAAACATATCTCCTGTAATATTTTCTTTTTTATTTAGATATGCTTCTTCATTATATAATTTCAATAAATTTAAATCTTCGATTTCTTTTGATTTTTTTACCATACAACAATCACCAACAGCATAAATATTGTTTATATTAGTTCTTTGATTTTCATCTACTACTATATAATTATTATTTGTTTCTACATTTAAGTTTTCTAAATTTAAATTCTTGGTATCTGGTGATCTACCAACACAATAAATGACATGATCAAAATGTTCATATACTCTTCCATCAGATAAATGTATTGATAAATTTTTATCACTAACTTTTTTTATTTCAACAATATCTGCAAATGTAACAATATTAATATTATTTTTTTTCATATCATTTTCTAATACATTAATAACAGATTCATCAAATTTCCTTAAGATTCTATTTCCTCTAGCAAATATATAAGAATCAATACCTAATCGTTTTATAACATTTATTAATTCAACTGCTATATATCCACTTCCAACAATACCAATTTTTTTAGATTCTTTAATATTAAAAAATTCATCGCTTGATATTGTATATTCTATACCTTTAACTGGAGGAAATACTGGTTTATTTCCAACAGCTATAAGAATATTTCTTCCTTCAAGAATTTCTTCATTCAAGGGTCCATTTCCTCTATTATTATCTTTTGTGCCTTTTATTAATATCCTATTTTCGCTTAAAAAGCTAGCTGTTCCTTCATACAAATCTACCTTGTCGTTATTTAAATTTTGTCTATAAATATTATTCAACCTTTGAATGTACTTATCTCGTCTCTCTACTAACAGAGGTAAGTTGAAGGAAAAATTCGTGTCAAATCCGTAATGCCTAGAATTCTCCAAAATGTCATGAACCGACGCAGCATTGAACATAATCTGGACAAAAAAAATAAAAATAAAAATATATATAATTATATATATATTATATATATGTGTATATTTGTGACTGATTAAATATCCTATTTATAAAAATAAAAAAAAATATGATCATATGATATTACTTTTTTAGGAACACATCCAACATTGACACACGTTCCACCTAAACGGGCTTTTTCAATAAGAGCAACCTTTGCATTATGCCTACAATAAAAAGAAATAAATTGAAAAAAAAAAAAAAAAATAAAACACACCCATAAAAATATAAATACATATATATATATATATATATATATATATATATATACATACATATATATAAGCTTGTTATTCATTTTCTTATAACCTTGCTGCCCTCCTTGCTGCAGCCATTCCTCCACTTCCACCACCTATTACAATCAAGTCGTAAACCATATTTGCCTTTTTTTTAAAATATACTGGATTACTCAAATTTGTAATATTGTTAAGAAAACTAAAACTTCTTATTATTTTGGTTGACAAGAGAAAAAAAAAGAAAAAGAAAAAAAAATGAAAGTATCTATGTTTGTACATAATTAATAAGTTTTATTCAAAAAAAAATGAAATGAACACATATATATAAATATATATATAAAAAAAATATATATATATATATATATAAAAAATATATATATATATATATATATATATATTTATATTATACAAATTTTATAAAACAAAATGAACCAAAACAAACTACAAAAAAAACAATAAAACAAAAATAAAAACAAACTTTGTTTTAAAAAAAAATAAGCAAATTTTCAATACCTATTTAAATATAGTATTAATTGTAGAGTTCTTTTGATCATATGTATTTTATTAATATTTATATTTTATATTTTATTTTATTTTTCCTTTTTTTTTTTTTTTTTGTGTTACTTCTTGTAAATATACCATAAAAAAAAAAAAGAAAAAAATCAAACAAAAAAAAAAATAATAAAATATATAATATTAAATACTTTTAAGCCCCAACGTTTGACAAGTTATTAAACAATAAAATATGATAATATTTTATATATTATGATTATTTAATGCAATCCAAAAGTAGTTCTTTAAAAATATATTAATAATAATAAAAATATATACATATGAAATATAATTTATTTATTATTATTTTTTTTTTTTTTATAAAAATGTGTACTTTTTTTTCTTTATTATTTCTTAATTATACATATATAAAATATATTTTGGTATATTTAGATATATATATTTATCTGTTCAATATATATATATATATATAATATATTATATACATTTTAATAATGTTGTATTTTGAGAACATTTTTTTTTTTTTTTTTTCGACTTTATAAATATATACGGAAAGATGTTTTTTCCCCCTTTTTTTTTCTTATTACAGCACCATAAAATATATATATATATATATATATATATATATATATATTATATAATTTATTCAAAAATTTTATATTACTACATATTTTATATTTTCAAGTGTTATAAAAATTTATTTCTTTTATATCAAAAAAAAAAAAAAAAACATTTAAAATATTTTTAAGAGTTGAAATTTTTAAAACATTATATTTAAAAAATAAAAAAAAAAGAAAAACATGATTTTACAAAAAAAAAAAAAAAAAATTATTATATACATAATTTATATTATATCATATTATTTTTTATATTCATTTATATTTATGTTATGTTTTTCTCAGTTCCATCTATTAAAGTAATATTAGTGCAGTCGGATTTCTGATTAAGATTAAATATAAGAATATCCCACATAGTATTTGTATTTAACATATTTTGTTTATATAAATTACTAAAAAAGGATGAATGATTTATTCTTCTTTTAAATTCATATATAGTACCTGCTAAGAAATCTTCATTTGGCATATCATTCATTTTATTACATAAGATGCTTGCTACATTTATTGGTAATTCAGTACCATCTCTACTTTTTTTTAATGGTAAATTATCATTATATGGATTAACAATATGTTTAAAATTATCAAAATCTATTTTTGCTGTTTTGATCCATTGAACACGAAAATTACCACCTAAACGACTAGTTATAGGACCCCATAAATTTTCATACAAATTTTTTATAGGCATTGTAACCATTTTTGCATATCCTTGAAATCCTCCACTTTCATTAACTGAAAATAAAAAGATAATTGTATAATTATCTTTAAATAAATTTACAAATTTCCTAGTATTATTTTTTCCAGTAGCCCAAACACCATATAATATAGATAAATATAAATGTGATATTTGATTACATTTTATAATGAAAATTTTCATTTTATCTGCTGCTATTAAATTATTATTTAAATCATATACATTAGGTATATTTATATTATTATCTTGTATTATATTATTATTATTATCATAACTATGTGAAGGAATATTATTTTGAAAAGATCCTTTTTCATTATTCAAATGTGAAGATTTATTATTTATATTTTTATCATCTATAAAATCATTATTATATTTATTATTTTTTATATCAATATTATTATAACCAGGAAAAAAAGATACTCCTTTCTGATTTTTACTATCATTATTTAGATTTTCATTATCTATATTATTACTATTAAATATATTATTATTTTGTATTACATCCTTATTTAAAAGATCAATATTTTCGTTTTTATTTGTATTTAAATTCTTGTCTATATATTTTTCACCACTTAATATTATTAAAGCATCTTTTAATTTATTCATATCATTAGAAAGTTTCTTAGGATTATTATATAAATGTGTATATAAATGTTTATTAACTAATATAGAATCTAAAAAAAATTTTGGTAATGTACTTATAATATTTATATATCTTCTACTTTTTGTTTTATGAATTTTTCGACAATTATAACCCAAACTACAAAATCCTAGAAGATAATTAACACAAATATTTTTTTCATGTAAAAACTTTAAAGCCTCATCTAAATATTCATCTTTATTTTCATTATAATATAAATTATTATTATTATTAGAATTCTCTAAGGTATGTCTGAACATACAACAACCTCGAACTTTATCAGCACAATAATTATATTTTAAATAATTTTTACATGTAGGTATTCTTGAATATATTAATTGATGTAAATAATTACAAAATAAATTTTTCATACACATATTTTTTATATAATGAATACAGATAATAGAATGTTTCCCTTTTTTCTGTTTTATGTCAACTCTATCAATACCTTTAATTGATAATAAATTCGTTTGTTCCTCTAATCTCATCTTCACTTGCTTTTCTAAATTTATTACACCATCATCTATATAAGATATTTTTTTCTCTTCATCTTCATAATTCTCTTTTTGCATCTCTGTATACAAATCATAAATGTTTCTTTTTCTTCTCTTTTTATTCGTTATCATTTTAAATTATTTACATACTATAATAAAACATAAAAAAAAATTGTACATAAATAAATAAATATATATATATATATTATATATATATGTAATAGGTTTAATTTTTATAAATTCTTTATTTTAATTTTTAGATATTTATGCATACAATCAAATCATTCATATTTTATAATGAATAAATCAATGCATAAATATTAATATATTTTATATAATATCAAGAAACAAAAAAAAAAAAAAAAAATTCTTTATAATCTATAAAAATATATATAATATTATATATTTATTTATTTATATATATATATATTTATTTATTTTTTTTTTTTTTTTTTGTGCTTCGCTTTATATAGAAATGGTAAATTTTTTTTTTCTTATGCAAATATTACAAAAAAAAAAAAAAAAAAAAAAAAATATATTTATAAAATAATACATTAGTATTTATAATATTATTTTATTTTTTCCTCATCATGCATACAAACATATATATATATATATATATATATATATATATATGTATTAATATATTATAATATCGGTATTATTATTTCTTCTTCATATAAACAAGTACATATATATAGAAATTTGTTATAATTCTAAGAAATATATTTAAATGATAAAATTTTTTTTCTTATAATGAAAAAAAACAAATTAAATAAAATATTTATTTTTATTTATAGTTTTTTAAAAATAAAAATATATATATATATATATATATATATATTCAAATAATACACAAAGGTTTTTTTATTCATAAATGTTAAAACTAGACTTTATTTAGTTATTATTATTATTATTTTATTTTATTTTTTTTTTTTTTTTGGAAAAAACGGAATTGTTTACATATACATGAGGATTCTTAAAAATGATATTGTATTTATATATTAAATATAAATAAATAAATACATATACATACATATAATATTATATATATATATTATATATATATATGCTAATAATTAACATATTAATATACCAATTTGTTAATTTCCCCAAAAAAAAAAATTATTTTTTTATACCCTTATTATCACTTATAATAAAAAGAAGTTGAATTGCTCTTTTTTTCTTCCAAAAATATATAGACTCTATTTAAACATTAAATTAAATCAAACCTATAAAAATACATATTATTATTTAGAAAAATATATATATTTGAATTTTTAAGTATTTACTTTTTTGTCTTTATTTCTTTCTTTTTGTTTATTCAAATATAATTGCTGGTATAAAAACGGTATACACATTAATTATAATAATAAAAGAAAAAAAAAAAAAAAAAAAAAAAAACCAAATAAATACATAAAAATATATATAAATATGTGGGACAAATAAATAATATATATATGTTAGATATATATAATGGACAAATTAATAATAATAATAATAAAAACACTCTTTATAAAATAAATGTAGGCAAATATAAATATATAAAGATAAAAAAAAAAAAATTATAATAAAACACATATCAATATAGACTTATAAATTTTACAATTATATGAAACACATTATTTTGTGATTAACATTAATCGCTTGTGTTTCCTTTGTCTTCGCCTTTTGTATTTAAGTTCATTTCTGAAAATGGTGGAATATTAGGCGGTAGGGTGGGAGGTATATTGGGGGGAAAACCTGGAGGTATATTAGGTGGCAATGCAGGTGGAAAATTGGGAGGAAAATTGGGAGGTAAATTAGGAGGAAAGTTGGGGGGAAAGTTGGGTGGTAAATTAGGTGGAAAGTTGGGTGGAAAAGTAGGTGGAAAGTTTGGTGGTAAATTAGGTGGAAAATTAGGTGGTAGATTAGGTGGTAGAATAGGTGGTAGATTAGGTGGAAAATTAGGTGGAAAATTAGGTGGTAGATTAGGTGGAAAATTAGGTGGTAGATTAGGTGGCATATTAGGTGGTAGATTAGGTGGTAGATTAGGTGGTATGTTAGGTGGTAGATTAGGTGGTAGATTAGGTGGTATAGCATTCCCAATTCTATTATTACTTTTTGGTGGTAACATAAAAGCATTACTTCCTCTAGCATTTATAGGTATATTTGTAGGATGTCCTACTTGTGTCTGTAAAAAATTTGATGAAGTTGGTTGATGAGGATTAGGTGGATAGAAATTATTAATAATTGGAGGTATTGTATCATTTGATAATTTAGGTATAATATTATTTGTGACTATTGCATTATTTAAATATGAATTATTCTGTTGATTTAATGTTGTATTATTATTTAATGGAATATCATTTGATGATGTAAATGGAGATGGATTAATATTATTATTATTTTCATTTAATGGATATAAATTTAAAGCTTTATTAGCTGCTATAAATCGTTCAGCTGCTGTTCCATGTCTTTCTCCTTTACTATCTTTTTTAAAAGCATATGATATATGTACCTTTTTATTACATATAAATTGATTATTCATATTTTCTATGGCTAAATCACTTGATTCAAAATTATCATACGAAATAAATCCATGACCTTTAGATGTATCATCTTCATTCCTCATAACTTTTACTGTCATTATTTGACCAAATGATGAAAAAATATCAAATAACATTTTCTCATCTACTTCTTCATCTAAATTTCCTATAAATAAATTTGCTCCCACATCGAAAGATCTCTTATCTTGAGTTGCTTTGTTACATCTTAATGCTTTTCCAAATAACTTTGTCATATTTAAAATATTCGCTGCATATTCGCACTCGTATTCGTATTCATATTCTACAAATCCGTAGCCTACAAAAATGAAATAAATGAGTCAATGTATAAACTAAACGTAAAAGGACACAATAAGTACAATGATGGTTATATAAACGGTGCATTCAAAAGGAGGAAAAGTTAAAAAAAAATAATAATAATAATAAAGAGAATAAATATATATATATATATATATATATATATATATATATATATATATTTTATACCTGCATGATATCCATTTATCTTATCTCTCGGAATATGGACATTTTTTACATTTCCACATTGCATAAAAAGTTCACATAATATTTCTTCGTCAACTTGTGCATCCAAATTTGCTGCATAATAAAAGAAAAAAAATATAAACAAAAAATTTTATACTTAAGAAAATAATATAATATATATATAAATATATTAGGATCAAATATTACATAAGTATACCTATACATGTAATATATATAATACAATTTATACATATCTTATAAAGCACTCTACAAAAAAACATAAAATAAAATATACTTATAACATATTTATCATTTGGCACATACCTATATAAAGTGTCGCTTCATTGTTTCTCTCATAAATATGACTTATTTCCGGGTTTTTATATTGGTTGAACATTATAAAATTTTTCTTCTATATTTTAATTATTCTCATATATATGAATTATTTCTCATTAAATATATTTACATAATATTTTATATGAAATATTTTTTTCCCCTTTTAAAAAATAAAATAAATAAATATAAAAATATAAATTTATTAAGATCAACAAAAAAAGAGAAAAAAAAAAAAAAAAAAAAAAAAAAAAAAACATATATAAAATATATATATTATAAGAATAATATAATATATATGTATATTTTCTTTTTCTTGCTTAAAGCCTTAAATAATAAATTAAAAAAAAAAAAAAAAAAAAAAAAATGGTCCCCAATTTTATATTTCCATGATTTTTATATATATTTAAAGAAATTATATGAATGTTTTTAAATGGTATTTTGAAAATAGGAGGACATCCCTGATACTCTTTTTTTTTATCTTTTTTTTTTTTTTTTTTTTTTTTTTGTTTCTACTTATATTTATTTTTTTTCGGGCGGAGAAATAAACACAATATATGATATATTTATTATATATAATAATATATACTATATAACTTCACGTATTAGAAATTAATATATATTATTTGTAACATTAGTTATTTTTATGATAATTATTTATAATTGCGTAAAAAATATTTCTAACATGAGAATACATATTGATGTACATAATATATATATAATATATATTTATTTATATTTATATACTTGTGAATATAAATATAAACATATTTATTTTTATTTTATTCTTAATTTTTTTTTATTCTTCCTTTTATATATTAAGTAATATATTTTTGGCGTATAAAAAAAAAAGTATACAAATTTAGGAACTCCAAAATGAAGAAAATATCAAAAAAAAAAAAAAAAAAAAAAAAAAACAACTTTAACATATATATATATATATATATTTATTTATTTATTTTATTTTTTATGTTTTAATTAATATATAAATTAAACTGTATGATAATTATGTATATTTAAAATATATAAATTGTCCATCTTTATCATCCTTTTTAAGAAATATATTTTTGAATGTATAATTTATTTTATATAAGGATGAGATGAAAAAAAAATATGTATAGTGTACAATGTGTCTCGTCATATAATATATATATTTATATATTTTATATATACATTATTAAATAATTTATAAAAATAAAGAATAAAAAAATAAAATAATAATAATAATAATAAATGAAAGGTTCCTTATAAATATGTAAGTACGTGTATTCATGTATTAATAGCTTCTTTAATATCTCACCAAAGTGAAAGTAAATAAATAAATATACATCTATATATACAAATATATATATATATATATATATATATATATATACATATAATATTATTTTAAAATACCCATTTTACCATTCTAATAATACATATACATCGTATCAGATAAAATAACAAAATATAAAATATAAACATAAAACATTTATAAATATATAATTTTCTCCATTTTGTTAATTTTGTTAATTTTATTAATTTTGTTATTTTTTTTTTTTTTTTTATTATTTTTTATTTTTTTGTTATATTTTTTTTTTTATTATTTTTTTTTTTTTTCTACATCGAATCAGTAACACTCCTAACTATTTTAGTGTCCATATCAACCACACATACATCCTTTAATTCCTCTAATTGTAATACCTCAATCAATTTAATACAATGAAAGACACTCTCACATATTTGCTTGTTAAATCTATTTTTTAATTTTTTCTTCAATGTTGATATATTAAAACCACCCTTATAATATTTCAAAAGCTTATTCATATAATGTCTCAACTCACTAATAGTCATTATGTAATTTTCTACATTCTTTTCACTTCCATTTATAATACCCTTCTTTGCACTTGTATACTTATGACATTGAGATATAGGCTTTAAATAATTGTTTTCATATGCTATTATTTTTTTGTTTGTACTTATATGAACAATATGACAAAGTTGACCCAGAAATAAACCTTCAAAAAATGGAAGATTTCTTTTTTTTAATTCTTTTGCCATACCATATCTTCCTCCTGTAAATGTATATAAGGTTGCATCCTCTGATTTAGATATTTCATCCAAATACTCTTCAAATTGCTTCCATAAAGTTGAACTATATATATCTTTTAAATTATTTATAGACATAAAATAATCCTCTGATACTTTCTTGTTTGTAAAATATATTATATAATCATCACCACTTTCATTCCTTTTTATTATATATTTCTCTGGATATAAGCTATATGCTGCTTTTATATTATTTCTTAATATTTCTCTATATTCATATTCATCTGCCCTACCTTTTATATTAAATAATAATGGTAATATCCTGTCTTCATAAAGAGATTCTAATAATATCTCCATACTATTTTCATCTTCTTCTGTTAATAACGATTTTAGTTCTTCACTACTTAATTCTTTTATTATATCTGTACTTTGTTTCTTTTTCATTTTTAAATTAGATATCATACTTTTATTTTTCAAATTGTTATCCATATCATTTTTATTATTCCCATTCTTCTCTCTTCCTTTACATATTTCCTCTTTTACCTCTTCGACAACTTTTGTATTTTCATAATCATTGCTACATCTACTTTTTATAAAAAATGTATTGTTATTATACATATTCATACTAGATACATTATTAATACTATCTTTATCATTTACGTCTTTCCCACCTTTATGAAAGGAAAGAAAAGGAGATTCTTTTTTTCTACTTGAAAAATTAAAAGCACTACTACTACTACTATAATTATTATTATTATTGTTGTTGTTATTGTTGTTATTGTTGTTGTTATTATTTTTATTATTATTTTCATTTTTATTATTATTATTTTTATTATTATTATTATTATTGTTGTTGTCAATTCTTTTGCCGAACACTGATTCATTCTTATATAAAAAGAGATCACTACCTTTATGATAACTCCCATGTTCCCTTTTATATTTATTAAAACACAAACTCTTACTTTTAAGACAACTATCTTCTTCCTCTCTTTTAATTATATATCCATTATATTTATCGCTTTCAAACTTATTATTTTTTAAATACTTATAACTTCCGTCTTTGTCAAAGCCCCATGATTCGTTATTATTTATATTTTCATTAAACATTACATCTTTTTTTTCTTCATTTTTTATAGAATCATTTAAATTATTATAATAAGAAGAATTATTATTACTATGAATATTACTATAATTGTTACTATAATTATTACTATGAATATTACCATAATTATTAACATAATTATTAACATAATTACTACTATGAATATTATTGTAATTATTACTATGAACATTACTATTATTATTCATATTAATATTATTATTCATATTATTATTATTATATATATCCATATTGTTAAAATCATCATCATATGTCTTATAATCATTAATATTTTTTCCTATATATCCACACAAAAAATTAAAAGCTTCATCATAAGGGATACTATTCCCCTTTTTCATTTTTATGAATTCTTCAGACTTCTTTTCATTCATGAATTCTAGTTTTTTCCTATCAGGATATCTATTCTGTTCATCCTTATAACATGTTTCTAAATTTAATTCATTTAGGTTTTCTATTTTCATAAATAAATCATTGTAACCTTTTGCATTCCTTATCTTAGGTACATTCTCAATTTGTTTAGTAACATTACAATGATAATTTTTTTTTGTTTCATATACATTTTCGTTCCCCAATAATTTAATGTATGCCTCCTTTAAATGAGCTCTTTTATCTATGTCGTAAAAAGGCTTTCCAATTGTGTGCATCTCCATTGTAGGTTCATGTTTTGTTTCTTTCCCTAGAATAAAACCACTACCATTATAATTATTATTATTATTATAATTATTATTATTATTATAATTATTATTATTATTATTATTATAATTATTATTATTGTTGTTAACAATATGAATATTATTTGTATTCAGCTTTGTCTCAGGTTTTGCACCTCCAGAGTTAGATTTCCACAATTCTGCAAGCTTTAATTTTTTTCGTTTCTCCACATCTACACATCCTTCAACACACTTGGGAGAATATTCCATATTGTATGGATTTCCTAATATTCCATTTTTTAGCTTCACATTATCATCAATAACATAAGCATCTAACAACGAGCCCTTCAAATTATTACCATTACTATGATTACTATTATTATTATTATTAGGCATATTTGGTTTATCAGAATTGTTATATAACATTAAACTGTCATACATATTTCCCCCACATAAAATATTATTATCATTCGCCTTTTTTTTCATATCATTCTCTTCGTAATTATGATTTAATTCTATACCATGTTGTATATTTGTAATATTTGACTTCACCATGTTAGAATTCACATTTGACATATAATCCTTACTAAAATTTCCACTATTATTATTAAGACAATTATTATTTTTAAAATCGCTACTATTTTTCTTATCTATATAAGCGTCTTTTTTCTTATTATAATCATCTAGAATTCGTATAATATTTTGACTTAATAAATTATCATCCTTTTCATTTTCTAATAATAACTTTATTTTGCTTTTCAAAGTCTCCAATAATATGTTCGTTCCATTATCATCATTTTTATATATTTGCTTAATATCTTCATTGTTTGAAGGACAATGCTTAACATTTTTAGAATACTCCATACTTATTGAATCCAATATTTTTATATTTTCTTCCCACACATTGTCAGAATTAGAGCATTTTAATATATCATCATTTCCTTTAGCAATATTAACATTGGTATTATATATCCCTAAGTTAGTATATTCCCCAATATTATGATATATATCCATATTACTATTTAAATTACAATTATTCTGATATAATTGCCCATTTTGCTCATCCAACTCCTTTTTATTATCTACATGCAATTTAGAAATATTTGGATAATTAAAAGCATTCTTAAAATTTGTATCAGTTTTTTCATTTTCTTGCAACATTTTATTCATCAACTGAATAAGTTTTATATCTTCATTTTGCATGTCTAATTTTTGAGATTCATTAAAATTCTTCCCATTAGAAATGTTCATATTTGAATTGTTATCTAATATATTCTTATTATATATAACAAAATTATCATACACATTTTGATCATTTTTTGAAATATTCTCTCTTTTCATATGAAGCATATTTTTGCATTTATTGCTTGAATCTATAATTTCTTGAATATTATTTTTCTCATTCAATAAAAATAGCATGTTTTCATTTTCATTCTCTTCTAAAATATTATCGATCGTATGGTTTGTATAATTGCTCTGAATGTTTATATAATTCTCATTAAAAAAAGGATCATCTGTTTTTTCGCATATCTCTTTTATAGAATGTTCTAAATTTTCATTTTTTGGTATTTTATCAATTTCTTGATTTCTTCTAAAACACCATTCATCAAAAAAATTGTTCTTATTAAATGAATGAAAATCATGAAACATATTTCCATTTTTTAAAACATCTTCTTTATTCAGATTATTAACAACTGTTGTATTTGCTTTTTTCAATTCTATATTTGGGGATACACTGGAAATAAATTCATTATATAAAAATTCATCATTCTGAGAATTTCCCATATTTTTCATATTTTCTACATTTTCTACATTATCTATATTTTCTGAATGTTTTGTATTTAATGTATTATTTATATAATCGAATTTTTTCTTTTCATTCTCATGTTCAGATATCTCAAATTCATATGTATCATCCAGTTTCATTTCAGTGTTCAAATTATAATTTTTGGTGGGACCTCGTAATAATAGTGTATTATTTTGATCATCTTCCATTTTATTTCCTTCTTTTTTTATATTATTTCCATAAAAAAGGTTATCCCACGATTCTTCACGTTTTCCCAAATCAAAAATGCTAGTTAAATAATTATTTATGTAATGAATATTATCTGATAAATCTTGATTATGTACAATTTTATCAGATATCTCATTTTTATGGGTATAAGATATTTTTTCCATACCGTTTTTTGTTTCGTTAAAATTGAAATTAATATTTATATAACCCTTTTCTTTCTTTTGTAAATTAGGGTCAATTTTGTTTATTATATTGTTCATGTTTCTTCGCACTAATATTATGATTGTTTGTTAATGGAAGAACAGTCTATGTATGATGATTTTGCTTCTTTGTACAAACTATATTACTTCAAATATATAAATCTAAATGTATATATATATATATATATATTTATTTATTTATTAATAATATCTTTTAAATTAATATATTAATTAAACAAAATGGAATACAAAACTATTAAAACAAATAAAACTGTATTATGTGATTAATATAACTTCTATTCTGTACTCTATCTAAATGTCCTGCTTTTGTAAGATCTTCAAAAGGGTTAATACTATAATAAATAAAATGCGTCTATATAGATACATACATACATATAAATATATATGAGTTAAAAAAAAAAAACAATTTTTTTATTAAAATGAATTTCATAAAAATATCTTTAATAATAATTCAAAACAAAAGTATATATGTATATATAATCTATTAAAACATACAAAATACATTCACAAAATATATATATTCAAAATATAATGAAAATGCTTTAATATATATATATATATATATATATATATATTATAATAATATTAATTTTTTATATCTCATAGAAAGAATATGACATATAATGTAACTACTATAGACAGAAATTTCGTAAATATATTCTAGACACTGATAATAAATATAATGAGAATATAAAAAGAAAAAAAAGAAAAAATGAAACGAAAGCAAAAAACCGAAACAAAGAAGAAAGTTAATTTTATTAATTTATTTCCCTTATATATTTGAAACTAACCAATTTATGTGTATAATTAATTAATCTTTAAAAAAAAAAAAAAAAAAAAAAGAATATATATATATATAATATGTTATCATTTATAGTATAACGAATAAACAACGGTATATTATAAAAAATATTTATACAAATTTTATTATTTATTAAATTTTTGTAAGCATAAGGAAATAAAATAAATCCTTTATTGAAATAAAAAATATATTCATTATAAATATATATATATATATATATATATATAATATAGAAATTAATACTCAGATTATTTACACATAAAAATTCTGAACAAAAAAATTATTTATATTATATATAAATATATATATATATATATATATTATTAAATCATACTTTATAAATTTCAAAATATAAAAAACTATGAATGTTCATGTTTTAGAAAAAAAAAAAAAAAAAAAAAATATATATATTAAATGAAATTTACCTGAATAGTTCATATGCTTTTTTCTTTTTTTTTTTTTTTTTTTATTCTATATAGCTAAGAAAGTTCCAATTTTTTATAAATTTTTTTCTTGTGGATAACTAACCATTTTTTTTTTTTTTTTTTTTTTTTATTTTTTATTTTTTATTTTTTTTTTTTAAAGGGAATGACCATTTTTATTTCATAAAAAAAAAAAGGACCATTTTTCAATTTAACTATATCATATATTAAATAACCTTGAATGGATAAGTTTCAAAAAAGAAACATATTTAAATATATAAATATATATATGAAATATACTCATTTAACATACTACAAATGGTATTTTTTTTATTTTTTTATTTATTTTTTTATTTATTTATTTTTAAATATTTGTTATTGCGTTTTTCCTTGCAATATGATAATCTATATATAATAAAAACAACCAAAGTATCAATAAAAAAAGACAAATAAAAAAAATATAGCAACAATGACATATTACAATTTTGCAACGTCTACTCAATATTGTATGTATATGCAGTTAACATTTGTCAATTATATTTAAAAAATAAATAAAATAACCAATATAACTATTATAATTATCATAACATCGTTGAGCCTTTTATATTCACATAAATAAATGCTTTGTATAAGGATAATGAAAATATTGATATGGTATTTTTTTTTTTTTTAAATTTACATATATTTTTGTCTTTATATATATATATTATTTTGTAAAAATATTTTCAATGTAAATACAAAGATATAATCTTAAAAACAAAAAAAAAAAAAAAAAAATTAAAATAACTAAAAAGAAACAAACATAAAATATATAATATATATAGTTCTTCCTTCTTATGTACAATTAATTTACTAAAAAAAAGTAATCAACTTATAATTTTTTGAACTGTAATAGCTCGTGAAAAAATATAAATATATAAAAACACGTAATATATATATATATATATATATATATATATATATATATATATATATTTATTGTAGTATAAAATTTGCCATTTGAGTATTTTCTTCATTTAAATCCTTCTTTTGCTCCACACATGTCTTTATTTTCTTTAATATATCATCCGGTATATCATCACACGTCATTATGTTGTTGAAAAATGTTAGAATACGTAATAAAATATTTTGGTCGGTAGTATTATTGAAAGATGAGAAAATATGATCAATCCCTTTAGTTCTAACTAAATAATATGGTAAACGCAAATCAGATGATAACATTCCCAAAGCTCCAGTTGCTGCAAAAACACATTTATAATTTTGATATTCCATGGTGAATGAATAAATTATTTGCATATCAACAAATGAGATATGTTTATCTGATTCATTTTTTGATTTAATAATTGTTTGATATTTATTATAAATATATTCATGTACATGTGATTGGGAACATAAATTGCATATACATTCTAAGCTAGCCGATTTTATGTATTCATTTTCTGTTGAAAGAAGATCAAAACATTTATACCACAAATTTAATTGCATAGCTTTTATTGCTACATTTTCATCAATAGTTAAAATATTAGTTATTGCCATTAAGGTTTTAAAGATTAATAATTCTTCATCACTCTTTAATTGTTCAATTAATAAAGGTAAAGAATCATATGCTTCATAAAAATGAATAAGTTTCGGGTTTGTATAAATAAATATTTCACTTAATGCTAAAGCACAATTCTTTTTATTCGTTATATGCTTGGATGCTAATAATAAAGTTTTTAATCCATTATTAACTAAAACTATACCAATATTGTTTGTATTTTTAACAAATTTAGAAATTATTTCACATACAGATTCAGCTATATTTGTTGTAAAAAAATTGCTATTAATAAAGTTATATATAATATTGATAATGGTACCATTTGTATACAAACATTTAGATGACAAAGGAGATAAGTTACTATTAATATTATTATTTTTATTATTATTATTATTTTTATTATTATTTTTATTATTATTATTTTTATCGTTAATATGATTCATTTGATATTTTTCATTATATAATAATAAATCAATTAATTTATTACTTGTTTCATCATCTCCATAATCATATAATGGATCTGTTTTAGGTCTAGCTTCTTTTGGTAATTTATCATAAAATTGTTCTAAAGCTTCTATTTGTTCATTATCAAAATTTGATAAATTCGTTTTATTAAGTTCTCTTCTTTTTATTTTTTCATCATTTTTTGTTAAAATTAAATTATTGATAGTGTTGCAATATATATATTTATATGTGTTATCTAATTTTTTTTTATTTATATCATGTCCAACTTTTATTAAGAAAAATAAAATATAATTATTTTTTTCTTCTAATAATTGTTTTTTAAATTCAATATGTAAACTTAAATAAAATAACATTTCTATTAAATCTTTTAACGTTTTTTCACAACTCATATTTGAAAGTATATATTTTTGATCTTTTTTTTTCTTATCTACAAGTTCACAATGTTTCTTATTCTTTTCATCTTTTTTTTGTGTTATAATATCATTTTTCCTTGTATCATTTTCATCACATTTTTTCACACAGCATGTATTATGCGAATTTAAATTAGGATAATTGAAATGGTTTGTATGCTCATCATTTTCTTCTCTTTTATCATTATTTCTGTTATTTTTTTCCTCCTCATGATTATCATATACTAACAAGAATTGCTTTAACATTTCTTTTGCATAAAAAAACAAATCTACATTATCTTGAATTTGTTGTTTAAAGTCCATGTTATGCATATATAATTTGAATGTACCTAGTAAAAGTTTCAAAAAGCATTCATCATAATTTAAAGATTTCATTATATTTATATACATATCAATATAATTCGTAAACATAAAACGTATTTCTGATATATTTAATAAAAGTAATAAGACATCAATATATATGGATAATTCTTCTTTTGTTTTCCTTCCTATAGAGTTGGTAATAAAATGTAAAATCTTTGCAATATATTCTGTTTTTCCTATTAAATAATTTAAAATAATATTCTTATCTACTAAGAAAAGACATTTAATACATACAAACCATTCAATCAAAATGTTATCATTATGATGAAAATAATTATCTATACAATCATAAATTACATCATTCATTTCTATGTCTTTTTCCTTAGGTCTTTGTGGGTCATGTAATAATGTAAAAATTAAAATTAAGGTATATTCTATACTACTAGAAAAATGTTCATACATACTAATAACATTTTGTATAGTTTTTTTTATTTCTGAACTGATACATAATGGGTATTTATGAGAATCGGAAAAGTGAAATTCAATAAATTCATTCTTATAAAAATGATTATTATCATCACTATTACTACTACTACTATTATTATTATTATTATTATTATTATTTATATTTAAACAATTTTCTCTCTTAAGCATTTCTAATAAATCATTTTTTTTTTTCTTATTCTCCTTACTATTTTGTGATAGAAATTGTTTTTTTTTACATAAGAATGTAAGAGCATTAATACCGGAATTATTGATATTAGAATTATCAGTATTTAGATAATACGAATTAATAATATTTAAAATATACTCATTATTTATAACATATACATATTTCATAATATGTAAGATATAGATTAAAATGTCTACGTGTTCTTTATATAAGGATTCATCTTTTGAAAACTTTAAATTTTCTATAATATTGATTTTTTTTTTTATATAATTATATATCCAATCTTTTGTAAAATATTCATTAAAAGATAAAATCATTTTAATAAAATCAGGATCATAATAATATTGAAGCTTTGAATAATCTAATGTGTTAATACATATATTACGATTTTTATTATAATTATCATCTTTTGAATTTTCAATAATGATATGTTCATTATCTAATTTGGATAATATTTTATAAATAACATAAATGGCTGTTTTTTCTAATAATAAATTATTAATATTATTATGACTATATGAAATATTACTCTTATTATTACAATTGTCATGGTTTGATATATCATAATTTTTTTTAATAAAATCAAAAAGAAAAGAAAAAATATTTTCCTTAATTAGTATATAAAACTTTTGATTATAAATAGAATGTAACATTTTAATTTTATTATTATTTTTATCAATATCATTTATATGATTTGTATTTTCATCAAGAAGATATTTTTTAATGTTACTTATATTTTTAAATGGATCATTTTTATTTTGATCTATAATTTTCATAAT
>NC_041706.1:795000-800000 GCF_900097015.1 Plasmodium sp. gorilla clade G2
GGGCGGATAAATATTTGGGTGATTTTCTAAGAGCTAAAATTGAAGAATTAAGGAAAAAGAATACAAAAGAGGATGAACATGTTGAAGAAAAAGAGAAGAAACAAAAGAGAGTTGATGACATAAACAATAATAATAATAATAATAATAATAATAATGATAGTAATAATAATAATAATATTAATAATTGTAATACATTTGGAGGGGAGGAAAATGACATAGAAGTGTTAATACAAAAAATCGAATTAATATTAAGAAAATTAGATGGTATGAATCAAGATGAAATTAAAGAAATTATTAAAGAGTATAATATAAAATCACCATTAAAAAATGATTTATCAGATCCTTTTCCATTTAATTTAATGTTTCAAACAAAAATAGGACCAAAGGATGATAATACAGAAGATAAAAATAAGGAGAAATGTAAAAATTTAAATAATACAAATTATACAAATAATACAAATAGTACAAATAATACAAATAATAATAATAATATGAATAATATTGCTTTTTTAAGACCAGAAACGGCACAAGGAATATTTGTTAACTTTAAGAAGCTCTTAGAATATAATGGAGGGAAAACACCATTTGCAGGAGCTCAGTTAGGACTTGGATTTCGTAATGAAATATCTCCAAGAAATGGTTTATTAAGAGTTCGAGAATTTCAAATGGCTGAAATAGAATATTTTGTAAATCCTAAAAAAAAGAATCATGAGAAATATGATTTATTTAAATATTTAATGTTACCATTGTATCCTAGAGATAATCAATTAACAGACGGAATGATAATTAAAAATATGACATTAGAAGAAGCAGTAGAAAAAAAGATTATAGCAAATGAAGCTTTAGCATATTTCTTAGCAAGAACTTATTTATTTTTATTAAAATGTGGAATTAATAAAGATGGTATACGATTTCGACAACATTTAAAAACAGAAATGGCACATTATGCAAATGATTGTTGGGATGCTGAAATATTAACTTCTTTTGGATTTATTGAAGTTGTTGGACATGCAGATAGATCAGCATATGATTTACAACATCATATGAAATATACAGGTGCAAATTTATATGCTTGTGAAAAATATAATGAACCTATTGAAATGGAATTTGTAAAAATGATACCGAATAAAGCCAAAATAGGACATACATTTAAGAGTGATCAAAATAAAATCTATTCTTCTTTAAATGAAAAAACAAATGAAGAATTACTACTTATTGATGAAGAATTAAATAAAAATAATAAATATATATTACATGTTGTAAATAATGATTCTACAGATAATGAATATAAATTTGAATTAACAAGAGATATGTTATCATTTCAAAAATATAAAAAAAAAGTTCAAGAAGAAAATTTTATTCCTAATGTTATAGAACCTTCATTTGGAATAGGTAGATTAATATTTTGTATTCTAGAACATTCTTTTAGAATTAGAAAATTTACTGATGATAAAGAGGAAAGACAATATTTATCATTACCATATAAATTAGCTCCTATTAAATGTTCTATATTATCAATATCAAATAATAAAGCATTTTATCCATATATTAAACAAATACAAATGTTATTAAATCAATATAATATATCATCAAAAATAGATAATTCTAGTGTATCTATAGGTAAAAAATATGCAAGAACAGATGAAATAGGTATACCTTTTGCTGTAACAATAGATTTTCAAACACTAAAAGATAAAACCATTACATTAAGAGAAAGAGATTCTATGTTACAAATAAGAATCAGTATGTCTCAATTGGTAGATATTATTAATTCTATGTTACATGGAAAAAAATATTGGAATGAATATATATCTCAATATGGATTATTTACACAGCAGGTCTTGGATTCATAGTCTATTGATATAATAAATAAATAAATATATATATATATATATATATATATATATCCTTGTATTTGTGTTTATATTTATACATGTATGTATGTATATATTTACGTTATGTTTCATTTATATTTTTATACACATTGTGATATAATTAAAAAGTAAATGTTTTGTATATGGGCACTTAATAATTTTCATAATTCTTTTACGCAACGTTTTACCTTGTTATATCTTTCATGCTCATCATTTGGCATCTTAATACAAAATGTTTTGTTATAGAACTTTTTAAAAAAATAAATCAAATGAAATATATATAAATAAAAATATAAACATATAAAAATATAAATATATAAATATATAAATATATGTGTGTATATATGTTAAAAAATTATAGAACAAAAAAAATTTTTATATACATGTCATATAAAAAAAAATGAACCTAAGTAAAATCAGACACACATATGTAATATATATATATAATATATATATTTTTATTTTTATTTTTATTTTTGATGTAAAAAAAATGAAGCTATTTAAACATTTAAAAAAAGTGTTATAAATCTTAACAATATATAATATATATATAATATATATTTATTTATTTATATGTTTTTTTGTTTTTATTTGCTAGTTATATTTCTTTAAATTGATCAGACTTGTTTTTGTGATGGAATTTGAGTAGAATTAAAGAAATGAATAATGATATGACATAAACAAAATCAAAATGATATTTGAGTTTAAATAGATTTAATAAATTATTATTAAAGAATATATATAACATTTTAATTTTTTCTTTAACAGGTAGATAATCAAATAGTTGTATACAATAAGCTGAGAAATATAAATCCATAATTTCACACATTAAGAGAATGGCTAGATTTGAATATAAAGAAGATTTTGTTGAATATCTTAATTTTATAATTTTTTCCATAAATGTTTTTAGATTAGTAAATATGAAACATAATAATAATATGGATGTAATAGAAATAACATAATTATCTAGATTAATATTTATATGAACAATATGTAAAACATTTTTTAATTCATTTATAATAGAGATATTCATATTTTTTGAATAAAATAACATTAATACATGTCCACTACTATATGCTGATATAAATTTATAATGTATCTCTATCATATATATTATATAACACGTTTTTATAATTTTATATACACATAATATAGACATTATAATACCAAGTATATATAAAAGTATACCACAAAATGTTGTACTTTGATTTATTCTTATTTGTTCTTTTATAACATCATCTAATAAGAAATATAATTTCTTAACCATATATTCTAAAGATTTTATATCTTGTATTAACACTTGTTTACTTTTTTTATTCACATTATCTTTCTTTCGTGTGAAAAATTCCTTAACACTTTGAAACGTTTTATATGGTTTTTGAAAGCCATAAAAAAAGGAAGATATAAAGGATTTCTTAATAAATCCATCCCACTTATAATTAATACTATTCATATTACTATTCATATTATTATTCACATTATTATTCATATTATTATTACTAGGAATATTATCACAATTATAAATATTATTATTATTATGACCATTATGTGTGTAATTTGTTTCGTTGTTCATATGTAAACCATCGCTAACGTCGTATCCTTTTGAACTAATATTATTTTTAGAACCTTTAAAAAACCTTTTAAAGGAAAATATAGGATACTTAAAATGAAATAAAGATTTATATTTGCCATTTGAATATTTATATTCTCTCATGTAATCATCTGATACTTTATTTTCTAAAGATATATTTTCTTCTTTTGTTTTAAAAAAACGAAATTTTTTTTCATATTCCATATGCATATCATCTAATATATTATTTGATGATTTTATATTTCTTTTACATAAATTATTACTACTTATATTTTGATTAAATGAATTTTGTTTACTATTTTTTATGTATGAATTATTTTTTATATCATTATTAGAAAATTCGTTTATAAAACCATTTTCATTATTATATTTCTCTATACAAGTTTTTTCTTTCTCTTCTAAATTATCATTGTTATATAATTTTATTTGTTCTTCATTTTGTTTTTTACTTTTATTTTTATTTACAATAATAATATCATCCATACTATAATTTTTACAATTTATTTGTTCACTAATATATAATAGATTATTATCTTTTCTTTGTGATAACGTATTTATATTAAACAAACTAATAAAACTCTTTTCTCTTTTAATAAATGTTTCATATATATCTTTATAGATAGATTTATAATTACCTAAATATAAATTACATTTTTTATAACTTTTAAAAGATGTAAAAAAAATGTCCTCTTTTTTAATATCCTTTTTTACATGATTATCTTTGTTTTCATAATCATCATTTTTTATCACTTGATGATTTTTATATGTTCTATGTATTCGATCGTTTTCATTATTACTTAAAATATTATTATTTATATTCAAATAATTTATATTATTATTATGATTGTTATATTTCTCTATTGTGTATTGTTCATAAGAATTTATAGAGTTGATATTATTTTGAAAATAATGTGTGTCTAGATTATTTGAATGATTTATATTATATATATTATCTGCATTTTTTACAATAGTATTCACGTTAACATTATTATTATTGTGTGTGTTATTAAGCCCATGCGAAGAACCTGTTTGTAAATAACTAGTTATATAATTAGTAGCATTATTATTATTATGATATATACTTTTACTTTTACTTTCATTTATATTTTGTAGTCCTATATCGTCTCTATAATTTTTATAATCATTCGAATCATAATTATATTTATAATAAAATGTATTATTATGTAGATTGTCATATTTCTTTTTTTGATTTTCATAAAAAGGTTTTATCAAATGAGGATAGTACTCATATAGTAAGAGTATTTTTTTTTTTGAAGACAACTGGTCCTTTATGAACTTGATTTTTTTTTCAATAACTTTAACTTTTTTAATATTAACAAAAAAAAAAAAATTACTTATATTACTATATGGTGAATATAAGCTAGTAAATGCAGAGAGAGCACTAACTATAGTCATACCTGTTACAGACATATAAGTTAGAAGATTTTTCATAATATTAAAAAAGAAAAAATAATTATTTTTATGATTCTTAATATTATATTCTTCTTCAAAGTCTTTATTTATTTCATTAAATT
>NC_041706.1:802500-825000 GCF_900097015.1 Plasmodium sp. gorilla clade G2
GAAATGATTTATATTCAAAAAATGATTTACTAACATTAAATAATGTATGGATACCATTCATAATACAGTTCATTTCATCTTTCCTACTACATGTAAGTATCATATTATTATCATTAATATAATTATCATTATTTTCATAATACGATTTTATAAAATATATTTTTATTGTATCTGAAGGAAATTTATCAACAAATTTTTTATCAAACAAATAGAGTCCCTCCATATTGTTCTTATTATCATTATTTATGTCAATATTTTTATTCTGATCATTGCTTTGTGGTGTCCATAATAATATAGTTAGTAAGGATAATTGTTCATCATACTGATATTTTGATACATATATTTTATTAACAGATTTATTTATTTCTATCATTAATTTATGATAAAGTACTTTTTCTAACACGTGATAAAAATATTTATGTGCACCTCCACCTGTTAACGTAATTTTTTTTTTTATTAAATCATTTCTCAATAAAAAAAATAAAGTATCATCTAACTTAGATATGTCAAAAAATGTCAAATATATATTCTTATTTTCATTCATTTTTATCATCAAGTTTTCTGTATTTTCTTTTATATTATCATCATGTATATATTTCTCATTTACATATACAACTTTTATTAACGTACCTCCAATATCTAGCGAACAACAATCATTCTTTTCCTCCATAGGATTGCAAATAATGGATTCACCTTTATTCGTACTCATATTATAATCAAATATATTTTTTTTTTTATTTATGTATATTATTATGTATCATTTTAAGTATATATAAAATATATATAAATAAATATATATATTTATATATACATATATATCTTTTAATTATAAACTTTTCCAAAAAAAAAAAAAAAAACAGCCTTTTGTAAAATATATAAATTATATATAATATAATATAATATATATTTATTTTTTTTTTTTTTTTATTTTTTTTTTTTAATTTCTTTGATTTTAATACTTATTCGTATAAAATAAGAAGATTTTAAAGTATACATATTACTATGCTTTAAAATATCCATAACAGGAAGAATTTTTTTTTTTTTAAAGCATATTTAAATTATATATATATATTTATATATATGATAATTAATTTTGAATGTGTAACGTATTGGTAAGGAAGGAATAATACAGTGAAAATAAATACATATTATTATTCTTTGAACTAATATTAAAAAAAAAAAAAGAAGAAATAATATATATGATATATTTATTTATAGTAAAAAATATATTGAGCATATATGCACATATATATATATATATATATATATATAATTATCTTTAAAAATAATTAATTTGATAGAAGAACGCCTTTTATTTTATTATGATATATTACTTAAGAACATATTAAAAATTATCCTCCCAAAAAAATATAGGAAAAAATAAAACAAGAAAATACATATGTGAAATATGTTGAAGAGTTAAACTGAAAAATGATATATGATTTTATAAACCTTTTTACAAATATACATATTTATATAAAACTTCAAGTGAAATATTTTTTTTTATATATTATATTATAATTTTATATAAATATCCAGTTGTAATCATTTATATGTGGCATATATATTATATATATGTAGATATTTATTTATATAATGAGGACATATTTATATGTATGTTTTTTTTTAATTTTAATAAAAAAAAAAAAAAAAAAAAAGGACGCACTTTTTTATAAATCTTAATATCAAATTCTGCTGATATATATTTATTTTATTGATCATACATTTTTTTTTATCGTAAATATATAATTATATTATATATAGTCCTTTTTTTTGTGTACTACTTAAATATTTCTTTAAGAAACTTACATGTTCTCAATATTTAAAAATATATATATATATATATATAACATATGGGACACACATGCAGCTTTTACATGTCCTTTTGCAAATTTTAAGATAAGGGAAAAAAATTTTAAATAATGATTAAATATATATAAACCATATTTGTTTTTTTCAAATATTTTTATATAATAATTCTACATTGTTTTCTTTAACCTTAAAAAATAAAGACCATATAAATATATAAATATAAATATATATAATATATGTTATGTTTATTTTATTTTACATTAAATGGAAAAAAAAAAAAAAAAAAAAAACATGTTGAAAGAAATATAAATTATAATTTCGCATGTGCCCTAAATTTATTTTATTTTAATCATATAAAAAGGGATTAAAAAAAAAAAAAAAAAAAAAGGAAGAAAAAAAAAAGCCTCAGTTAAAAGAGTATGCATATAGAAATATATATATTATTGTTATGCCTTTTTTTTTTTTTTTTTTTTTTATCCTTCTTTTGAGTACTCAAAGAGGCCTCTATATATTTTTTTAATTCTTATTATATGATATATGTATATATATATATATATATATATTAATATTACTTTATTTATTTTTTTTTAATTTATTATATATTATTTTATATTTATATTTTTTTTCTTTAGCTTTATATATATAATTTAAAACACACAACAAATAAGTTATTAGTACTTTCTTGTATATAATATTTTTTATTATTATTCTCAAATATCTTTAATTTTATAATAAATTTATATTTATTAAATAAACATTATATATAAAATAAAAAGAAAATATATTTTTTATATTTTATTTTACATATATTTAATAATATTTAGTAACAAAAATTGAATATTTTATAACAGATATTTATAATAAATATAATATATAATATGTGAATGATTATTTTTTTATTTTATATGATCATATGAAAATAATATATGTAAATATATATATATAAAATATTATTTTAACAGTTTTTATATGAAATGAAAAAAACAGAAATATATTATATTTCAATATATATAAATAAATATAATTATAATAAAAAAAATTTATTAGGTATTTTTTTTTTCATGATTTGTAGGAATATATTTATTTATTTTATAATATATAATATATATAGCTTTTATATAATATAATATATATATAATTAAATTAATATTGATATATATATATAATATAATGCATATTTAAAATATATCATAGAAAAAATTAAAAAAAATAAAATATAATCCATATTGAAGTAAATATATCATTATATTAATATTATATTATATATTTATTACATTTATAATTATATTATTATTATATTATTACTATTTTATTTTTCTTACCTATATTTTAAGATAACCATTCAACTGATGCATGCATTTAACATATAAAAAGAAGAAGAAAATAAAAAAAAATAAAATAAACTAACCTTAAATTTTTCTCTCTTACATAAAAAATATTATATATATATATATATTTATCATACGTATATATGAATAATTATTTTTTACCTTTAAAAAGTAAAAAAAATTAAAATAAATATTATATGTTTATATATACATATATAAATATATATATATCAATATATATATAGATCACATTGTTATATATTATATAATAATTTTTTTTTTTTATAATAAACGTAAAAAATTATTGTTGCAAAAAAGGACCTTGATTATTCATATATAACAATTACATTATATTATAATTATATATGTATACATATATATATATAATATACATATCTTGTAAAATCTATATATATATATATATATATATATATATATATATATATTATTATATATTTAAATATAAAATTAATAAAATATAAATCAGTTCATTTTTATGAAGTTTATTATAATAAATATAAATATATATATAATATATTTTACATATTATAATAATATTATATATATATATAATAAGAATAAATAAATAGAAATATATATTGAAATAATTTATACCATTTTTTATTTTTTATTTAATATTTATTTTATATATTATAGGAATATAAATATTTTATATATATAATATTTTTTTTTTTTTTTTTAAAGTAATAAAAAACATTCTTATATTTATATATATATATATTATATATATATCTAAATAATGATGTTCCTCTTTAGGGGTTTATATAATATTATATATATATAAAGAAAGATTAACATTTTTATATAAAATAATTGTTAGTTTTTAATATTTGTTAATATAATAATAGTTATATATATATATAGAGATACAATTATAAGAAATATTATATATATTTTAATAATTTTTGCCAGTATATTTTTATATATATATATATTTTTTTTTTTCTTATGATATTTTTTTTTTTTTTTTTATATATTACTTTTTTTTATAGTATTTTGATTTTTTTTATAAGTATATAATAATATGTTATTTTCGTTTTTCTTTTTTTTCTATTGAACAGCTGTATATATATATATATATATGTATACTTAGTTTGAAAAATTAGATTTGTATATATATATTTTTTTATATTTCTTTATTGAAATATTACATATTTTATTTATATATAATATATATATATATATATATTTTTATATATATATTTATAGATTTTAATAAATAAAATGAAAATACCGTTTTTTACTTTACATATTTTATTATTGCAATTTTTATTAATATGTTTAATACGTTGCTATGTGCACAATGATGTAATAAAATTTGGAGAAGAGAATTCCTTAAAGTAAGTCTAGAAAGGAAAATAAAAATAAAATAAAAAAATAAAAAATAAAATATGTGTATTTTGTGTAAACAATATGAATATATAAGTACATTATGTTTTTGATTTGTCAATGTTTTTTGTGCATGCTGTTTAATGATCCGTATAAATCATCACATAATAAATATAAAATGTAAACATATATATATATATATATATTTATATTTATATTTATATTTATATTTATATTTATTTATTTTAGGTGCTCGCAAGGAAACCTTTATGTGTTACATTGTGAAGTTCAATGTTTAAATGGAAATAATGAGATAATACATAAAAGATGTAATGAGGAGATAGAAAAGAAATGTAATGGTAATAACAAATGCATATATTTTTTTGAATATGAAATTCGAAAAAAGACTCAATCATTTAGAAATAAGAATAGTATAGAAATAAGTGAATGTGTAGAATCAGAACAGAATGAAGTGAAAACATCTACGACTTGTTTATTAAGCAATAGTTTTATTTTAGATGAAGCATTTATTCAATATTTCTTTTTTATTAAGAATAAAAATGAGGAACCTGTTGTTTGTAAAGATGGTAATATCAATATTAAAAGTGCACTTTTACATTCCCCTTTTTGTGAAATAAAATTAAAAGATATATCAGAATATATTAGAAAAAAATGTGATAATAATAAAGAATGTTTAATAGATCCATTAGATGTACAAAAAACCTTATTAAATGAAGAAGATCCATGTTATATTAATAATTCGTATGTGTCAGTTAATGTTGTATGTAATAAAGAAGGAGGAGAAACTGCAGATGCAAGTACAGATTCTGCATTAAATGACGAAGATGAAAATGTTAAAGGTATGATGTCTTCATCACAAGAAATCAATTCTAATAATAATGATGAAAATTTAAATCAAGATAATACAAATGATGATGATGATAATAATATATCTTCTATTAATAAAAATGAAGATATGAAAGATATACAATATGGAGATTCAAAAGATGTTAATAATACAGACATTCTTGTTAATAATAAAGAAAATAAAGAACTTGTATTAAGAGAGAAATCAAGTTTAACATCTAAAATTAATAAAGAATTAGCACATAGAACTGCTCTTTTCAATAAATTAGGTGATAATATATCAGCATTATTGAATAACAAATATGATTCTTTTGATATTAAAGATGTATTAGAAGATAGATATAATGAAATGAAACGTGATACAAATCCAGATGTATATTACATTTATTTAATGGACACATTAGATATTGAAAAAATAGAAGATATAAATTTAGAAGAAGTTAAAATGTCTTTATTAGCATTATTAAAAGAAACTATGAATAAAATCGAAACTATAGAAAAAAGAATTGATGAAAATAAAAATAAATATATTTCATTATATAATAAAGTTAAAACAACAATGCCAGAACTATTTGATTTAAATGAAGATTTGGTTTTATTATATAATGATTTCCCTTTTGATAATGGTATGATTTCATCTGATATATTTTTTAAGTATAATCCAAGTGAAGAATTTATAGATCATAATGAAATGATAAAGAAAGGTTCAATAACTGAAGATGAATTAAGACTTATTAATGATTTAGAACCATTAGATAATTATAGAAGAAAAAAAAGAATTACAGAATTAAGAAAAATACTTGTTGAAAAATTAAGAATCTTATATTTAGAAAAAAATAACTTATTTAATACACAAGCTAGTTGTATAAAATCTTATTGTTATAAAAACCCATTGAATCTAAGAAAATTAGAAATATTATTAAAGAAAAATTATTATAGATTAAAAGAAAATAAAGATTATGATGTTCAATCAAGTATTCTACAACATCTTGATAATGTTAATGTAAACAAAAAAAATAAATGGTTAACAAATAAAAGAACACTTAAAAAATTACAAGTACTTTTAGCTGAAGGATATAAAAGAATAAACGAAAAAGAAAAAGAAATTGATAGAAGAATGGCTGTATATAATGCTCTATATGAAAAAGCACAATCATATAATTTACAAAAATTATTTAATGATAGTAATGATTTCTTAAAAAAATATTCTATAATTGGTAATTCTATTGATGATGGAGATGAAGTATTTGGAAATCAAGCATCCAACTTTAATATTTTTGATAGTACTAACACTGATCAAAATAATGAACAAGAACAATCCAAAGAAGATCATCATCAACAAATAGATAATAAACCTGATCCTACGTCAGAATTTAATAAGGAAAATAAAGATGAAACAACCGATGAAGAAACTCACAAAGAGACAGAAGAAAAATCAGATCAACAACCTTCTGAAAGAAATGTTGAAATAAAAAACGAAGATGGAAATGATCAAAATGAAAATGTAGAACAAGTTGAAACGGAAAGTAAACTTTCTGAAGAAGCTAATGAAGAAAATAAAGACAATATACCAACATCAACAGATGAAGTAACTGATGAGTTACAACAGAATGATGAAGATGATGTAGCTGACAAACAAGATGCTGAAACTGTAGAAAAGGAAGAAGAAGAAGAAGGAGAAGAAGAAGAAAAGGAAAAAGAAGAAGAAAAAGAAGAAGAAGAAAAAGAAAAAGAAGAAGAAAAAGAAGAAGAAAAAGAAGAAGAAGAAAAAGACGAACAAAAAGACGAACAAAAAGATGAATTAAAAGACGAACAAAAAGACGAACAAAAAGATGAATCAAGTGAAACAACTACCGAAACAGTATCTAACCTTGAAGAAAATAAAAATGAAGTAAAAGGAGAAGAAGAATTACAAGGATCAGAACAAACAGTAGAAGCATCTGAATCATCTCAAAAAGATGATGCTAAAGAAACAGATGATAAAGAAGAAGAAGTAAATGCAAATGATGATGATTCTGATGATGATGATACTTCAAATGAAGCAAAAAAACCTGATAATGGAAGTTCATTTTTCTTTGCTATGAGTAATGCACTCTTAGTAATTTTACTTTTATTATTTATAGAATTCCTATAATTTCTATAAAATACTTTTTTTTTTTTTTTTTTTTATAATTTGATTATATAAATTTTTTATATTAATTATTTTACTTTTATTACGTATATATGTATGAATATAAATAAAAATATATATATTAAACATATTTATATTTTCTCATATATGCATTTATTTATACATAAATATATATATAATATATATATATTATGTACACATTTATTATCTTTTATTTCAATTTTTTTCTCTTTTTTTTTTTTTTTTTTCAAGTGAATATTAAATTTAAATTACACACTTTTCATAGCATTGAAAACCATTTATGTAAACACATATTTATATATATTCATTTATATATATATTTATTTATATATATATTCATTTATATATATATTCATTTATATACAATAACAAAAATTGAAATAAAAGAATAAAATATATTATTTATGATATAGTATTTTATAAAATATAAATATAATTTATTTTCTTACAATTGCAATAGTCTTGTAAATTCATCTTTTTTTCTTTGATTGTTTTTTTTCAACTTATCAATCCTATTTTGGTATATAATATTTACCTATAAATAAATAAATAAATATATATATATATATATATATATATACATTTATTTATTTATTTATTTATTTATTTTTATTGGATTATAATTTTATGTTCAGGTTTTATATTATTTCATATTTTATAAACAATTGCATACTTCTGCAATCTCCTTTTCTGAATTTATTTTTTCCTGTTCCATCATTTCTTCAGTATTTATTATTTCTTTAGTCAATGTATTAATAGAATTATTTTTTTTTTCTATTTCTTTATGAAAATTATTTAAAATATCATTCTGCTTCATTTGCTTCTTCAAATTAAAAGCAAGTGATGACCTGTTCAGGTTGTTCAAAAAAAAAAAAAATAAACAATTTGAATATGAAAAATATGGAATAAAACAGAATATGTTGCGGGAATATGTGCACATATATATATATATATATGTTATTTTTTTTTTTATTTTTTTTTTCTTACATAACCAATTTGTGGTATTCAAATAATAACATAATATTATAATTGAATAATTGTTTTAGAAGAGAACCTCTTTGAAAGCAAGTGACTGAAATCTATTTAAAATGGTTATATATTATTTTATAAATATATAAGAGCACATTAAAAATATATTATATATATATATATTAACCTGTCTACATAATTCGGTTGATATGCTCAATAATTCATTCAAATATTCTTCTTTTATGATCATATTTTTTGAATACATATTAGATAATACTTCATATATTCTTTTAAGACACAGTAATATATCTTCATCATTTGTTACTCTGGAAACATATGAAATATGCTCTGCTTTTTTTACTTTTATACATTTACTTGGAAATAAATAATAAATTGGATCATTGAAAATAACACTTTTACTATCATTTTTATATAGAACATTTGATTTTAAATTTTTTCTTATTTCCTCAATAACTCTTACAATATTTTTATCTTTCAATGTTTTATCATCTTTTGAATGAATATTCTTTTCGTCTTCCTTTTCTATAATTATAGGGTTCTCATATTTTAAATATTTATTGTGTTCACCCAAGTAATCTTTCATTTCGATTTAAAGCATTTAATAATTTTCAAAAAATATATCAAAAGAGGTTAACATATAGATATATATTAATATTTTATTTGTTGAATTTTTAAGTTGGTAAAATAAAAAAAAAAAAAAAAAAAAAAACATTAATTTTGTTACATAAAAAAAAAAAATATATATATTTTTTCTTCTAATTTAGAGTTAAAATCATACACATTATAAGGAAAAAAAAAAAACCTTTGAAAAAAATTTAGAGTAAATAGGGATATATAAAAAAATGAGACAAAAACAATGATATGCACGAAAAAAAAAAAAAATAAATAATAAAAAATAAACAAATAAATAAATAAATAAATAAATATGTATGTATATAATATATCATACAATATATATATATATATATATATATATATATATATTTTATAAAACAGTAAAGCTTCAAAGCTTTTTTATGATTTATTTTATAATGTTCATTTTCTTTATCTTTTCAAAATGAAAATGTTTGTATAATATATATATATATATATTTTATGTTTAATCTTATTTTATTTTGTGATTATCACATGATGATGGCCCCCTTATCATATATAGAGTTGTTAACCTCCTTAAAAGGAAGAATAAATACATTATTAACAAAAATTTCAGGTTTCAAAATAACACTTTCTCCTAAAACACATAATCCTTCAATACGTGACCAATTTCCTACTCTTGACTTGGACCCTATTATAGAGTTTTCAATATATGAGTAAGAACTTATTGTGGAATGACTCATGACACATGAATTTTTTATTCGACACCCTTCTCCTATGATTACATGTTCTCCTAACACAACATTATCTCCCAATACACAATTTTGTTTAATTATTGTTGTTGATGATATTAAAACATTTCCTTCAATTTTTGTGTGGAGGAAAATATCTTTAATAAATGAATTTTCTGCATTTTCATTAAATTTATTTAATTCTTCTATATTTTCAAAACTTACAAATAAATTTTTATGCACAACATTTTTTGTATGACTTTCATTTAAACTATAATAAATTAACAAGTGATCTATTAACATATGCTTTTCATATTTCTTTTCTTCTAAATTTTCCATGTATAATGACTGTCCCTTTAAGAAATCTAGAGGTTTACCAATATCAGCCCAAAAATTATTCAATTCGTAAAAATATAACATATTATCATTGGCTAGCTTGGGGAAAATTTCTTTTTCTAAGGAACAATTCCTTTGAGGAATAGAATTTAAAATTTGTTTGTTTAAAATATATATTCCTGCATTAATTAAACTTGATTTAGGAACTAATGGCTTCTCTTCAAATTTTGTAATCCTTTTATCTTCTGTAATTACAACACCAAATGCTCTTGGGTCTTCTACTTCTTTTACCTTTTAAAACAAAAAAAAAAAAAAATAAAATAAAATAAATATTTATTTCACCTGAACGGTCATAAAAATGTAAATTTGCACATGCATGTTAAGGTAACATAAATAAAAAATATATATATATATATATATATATATATATATATATTATATAATATAGTTAGTATTTTATTCCACAATTTTTTCATATTATATATATTTTATATATCATTTGTGTTACCAGTATTGTTAGTGGGGCTTTATTTTGTTTGTGGAAATTCATCATTTCTATTAAGGGGAATGTACATATTATATCTGAATTGAATACAAAGAAATCATCATATTTATTTAAATAATTTTCTGCCAATTTTAATGGTCCCCCTGTTCCCAATGGTTCGTCTTCAATTGAAAAAATTATTTGTACATCATATTTTTTTTCCATTTCTTTTACAAAATTAGTTATATTCGTAGGTTTATATGCGATAGCTAAAATGATCTCCTTAATTCCACATTTTGCTAAATGTAATATTTGATGTTCTATTATTGGTTTATTGCAAAAATTAATTAAAGGCTTGGGAGTTGTTAGGGTTAAGGGCCTCAGACGTGTACCATAACCACCAACTAATATTAATGCATTCATAATAATACAAAAAAGGAAATAAAATTATAAATATATAAATATAAAAATATATATATATATATATATATATTATAAATATAATGGAGAAAACATATATACAAACAAAAGGATATAAATTAAATAAAATATATCCATATATTATAAAATAATATATCGAATTAATTATAACAAAAAAAAAATTTATACATATATATATATATATGCTATATTAACACAAAAAAAAAAAAATTTCCAAATATGTGGTAGAAAAAAATAAAAATATGTTTCATAATATAAATATAATGTTTCATAATATAAATATAATATAAGTTTCAAAATATAAATATAATATATGTTTCAAAATATAAATATATTAAATATTTCAAAATATAAATATAATATATATTTCAAATATAAATATAATATATGTTTCAAAATATAAACATATTATTTATTTCAAATTACTTTATTATTTCTATGTCCAAATTAAAAATATATATATATATATAACAAATGAATAATAAAAGAAAAGAAATTTTAATTTTGTTGCTTGTTATAATCTTTTAATTACATAATATATATTTATATACACATACATAAGTATGTAATACTTTTTTATATAAAATAATATTTTTTTTCCCCTTATTACATTATATATATTTATATATATACATATAATTTTGGAGATATTTTTATATTAAAAAGGAAAAAATATATTTTCTTATTTTTTTAAGTTATTTTACTTTTTTTTTTTGGAACAAAAAATATTTTAATTAAAATATAATGAAGTGAATGTACATATAAAATGTAAAAAAAAAAAAAAAATAATAATAATAATAACATATTTAAAAGTATATTTCCCCATTTTCTTAATAATTATTATATAATGGAATGATTTTTCTTCTTTTTATTATGAACTTAAAAATATTATATAACATGACATATATATATATATATTAAATAAAATGGGTAAAATGTTTCAAAAAAAAAAAAAAAAAAAAATACATGGAAACTAATTAAACATTAAATCAAAATAGTTTTGATCTTTAGAATCATCTGCAAAAAAAAAAACAAAAAAAAAAATTTTTCATTTTAAATACGATATATGAAAGAAAAATTATATATATATATATATATATATATATATATAACATATAAAAAAAAAACATAATGAAGATATATATAATATAAAGGATTCGTAAAAATTAATTAATATATATATATATATATATATGTGTGTGCATTTCTTCATTTGGTTACCATTTTTTTGGTTTACATTAGTTTGATTAGATTTATTTGGTGCTGTCTCAAATAATAACATGTCGATATTATTTTTTGTTTTCTGTGATTCCTGCATATGTTCATCCATATGGTTTTTTTCATTTCCTTGATGATAAATCATTTTATCATTTTTATATGATTTCATAATATCTTGATCATGTAAATTTTTGTCGTTAGTTATTTCCTTTCCCGTTTTATTATCTAGCCAGCTTAGTCTCAAAACCTGAATATAATAAGTGTTCACATGTGAATATATTTGCCAAATGTGTTAATATGATAAATAAATAAATAAATATAAAAATATATATATATATATATATATATATATGTACTACTTCATGGATATCGCATATTCATTAATTTCATTCCATTCATTTGAAATAATATTATAATATTTAATTATTTGTTCACTTAAATTATTTTATTTGTTTTATTTACTTTTGCGTATATGCATGAATTCAGACTAGGCACAGGAGATGATTCATCACTAACATCAACCCAAGCAGGAATATTATTATGAAGAATTTTAAATCTACATATAAAAAAAAATATATAAATATAAATATAAAGAACAAATATGGGATGTATTTACAAACATATACGGAAATATTTATATGTCATATGTCCTTTTAAAGAAAACACCAATTTAATTTCTGATCAAATATATATATATATATATATATATATATATATATATATATATATATGTATATATATATTTATTTATTTGTCCATTTTTATATTAACCTGAAGTGATATGTCCCTATCAAAGGAAATTCATTTTTGATATCCTTCAATGTTATGGAACCTATAGGCTTTAAAATATAAAAAACATTTTGTGAATTTTTATCTTCTTTATCATTTATGATATGATAAAATACAACAGTAGGTTTTGACATTTTTATTCGATTATCAAAAAGAGTTTACACAAAAAAAAAAAAAAAAAAAAAAAAATATATATTAAAAATATATAAAAAATATATAAAAAAATATAAAAAAAATATAATAAAATATAATAAAGGGTTGTAAAAATAGATTATCCTATTATTTCATATATTATCCCTTAATTTCACTTTGATTATATTATTTAAAAAAGATTTATTAAACAAAAAAAAACCTTAACATTTTATAAGATAACATATTCCAAATACATAAAAAAATACATAAATATATAATATATTATATATATTCATTTTTACATTTTGTCCATATATATATATATATTTAAAAAATAAATCTTACAATTTTACATTTTTAACAAAAACACATAAAAAATAAACAGATGATTACATTTTAATGTCTATGTTTATAAAAAAAAAATACATGAATAGGATATATTTACATATAAAAAAAAAAAAAAAAAAAATCATATATATAAATATATATTTTTATTTTTATTTTCTCACAATGAAAAAGTCCAAATGAATTTTTTTAAAAAAAGAACTTCAAAATTTTAAAGAAATAATTAAAAATATATTTTTTTAAAAGTATTAAAAAAATATAAAAATATATATATATATATATATATATATATATATATATATATTATGTATTATACATCACATATTATATATATCACAAGTTCATTATGTATTTTAAAAAAATAAATTAATTTTTGAAATGTAAAAATATAAAGTCAACTTGTTTTTTCTTTTTTCTCTTTTTACATTGATTTTTAATTATATATCAATGTAACATATTATGGGTGGGGGAAATAAACGTAATACTTATTTAATATATATATATATATATATATATATATATATATATATTTATTTATATATATTTATATATATTTCTGTTTAGTTTTGTATGATCATATATATATATATTATAAATATTCTTTATTTATATTTTTGAAAATTATGATATAGAATTTTTTATTATATGTTAAAAGTTAATTACTTTAAAAACTATATAATTATTATATATATAAATATATATATTAAATATATATATGATAATTTATATTAACAGTTACAATATTCTAGGCCCATAAAAATATATGTGCATAATTTGATAGGGAAGTTAAATTATTTATAATGTATGTTATTTATTATGTAGGAACATATTTTTAAAAGTTTGATATCTCTATAAAAAGTAAGGAGATAACAAAAAAAAAATGAAAAAATCTAAAAAAATTAAAATAAATAATAAAAACTAACACGTTCAAGATTGTAATAAATATATGAATATATAAATTGTATAAATATATAAATGTGGTTGTAATAATATGTTTATAAATACAATTTTTTTTTTTTTTTTTTTAAATCGTTAACAACAATCTATACAATCATAATATATATATATATATATATTATATTGCATAACAATTTTGTCTTTTTTTTTCTTTTTCTTTTTTTTGTTATCTATTTTATATAATTTAAAAACATATATATTATAATTTGATTCATATATCTAATATTATGATATTACAAAAGGTTTCTTCTCTTAAAATTTTTTCAGAAAAACAACAAAAAATTATATAAATATAAAAATCTAAAGAGGATATGTATTTTGTTTTTAGCCTGTATATGCAACTAAAAAATTGCATGCAATAAATTTTTTTTTTTTTTTTTTTTATATTTATATATATTATATATAACAATTATTAAAAGTTTTACTTTTTTTTAAAATATTTAAAAAATCTGCAAAAATAAAAATAAATATATATAAATATATATTATTGTGTTGTTGTGATGTATTTTAAAAATGGTTTTGATTTTTTTGAAAAGATTATTATAGTTATAGATTATTGAATATAAATTATATTTTAAGTTAAATAATATTAAACCAATTATTTTAAAATAGTATAATATATATATATATATATATATATATATATATATAACATTTTTGTTTAATTTAAGAGAGGTATCTGTTTTTAAATATTTTTGCATATTTTTCAAAGCTACAAGATGAAGCATATAAAAGTGTTGCTCCAGAAATTACAAATTCACAGAGAAAAAGAATTTGAAAAAGATGTTAACCTATTATTTGATATGAAGAAATATATAGATTGTTTAACCACTAAAATTCAAAATAATAATAATGATAGTTGTAGTATAAATAATAATAATAATAATAGTTATAGTAGTAGTAATAAATGTAATTCTGAGGATATGTCTAAAGATTTCATAAATGCAAACCAAGATAATTTTTTGAAGAAGAAAATTGATTATAATAGTCCTATTGAATATATAGAAAAATTATATAAAGAAATTAAAGGTAGAACTCCTTTTGAATATGGTTATTATAAAAATATACTAAATAATTATGAACATAATGATTATTATAATAATATAACAAACAATATAAATGATATAAATGATATAAATGATATAAATGATATAAATAATATAAATAATAATAATAATAATGATAATATATTTCATAATAATATAAAAGAAAAATGTGAAAAATTAATGATTTTTTTTCATATGTATTTAATTAGAAAATATTGCGAAAAGAACTATTATGAATGCCTACATAATAGATTTATACGTTCATTAACTTATAATTATTTAGATAAAGAAAATTTTTATAAATTTATTGATTCAGATTTATATTTCTTATTATATAGTTATATGCATACATTTGCATACATATTATTAAAAACTGAAAAACACAATATGTATCTTATGAAATTATGTAGTGATATAATATCAAAAACATGTGAAGAATTAAATACACTAAGAAAAGAAGGAAGAGATAAAAAATGTAATACATATTTATATGATCAAGAAAATCAGTTCACATACAATAATAGTTTAATTACATATGTTCATTTTATTTTAGAATATCTAAGTAAAAATAAAAATTATAATTCTTTAAATATATTGTATGGTATATATTCATGTGTCTATGTTTTTTCAAATATATATTATAGTTGCTCTTTATCATATAATAGCAAGAAAGTAGAACAGTATATGTTAAGAGAAAATATTAAAAGAAAGGAAAAAACGATTCACTGTGATCATGTGATGAATTCTAATCAATATGGAAGTGATACAAATGGTATGACTACACAACCAAAAAATGATAGTTCCAGTGATAAATTTAGTGTTATTCCATCAGATAGTAATAATAATAAGAAGAATAATTATGTGGAGGGGGAGGATGATACTTTTAGATTATATTACAAATATATAAACAAATATGCAAATAAAGAATACATGAAACTGAATGAATTATTATTATACTATATATCTAAAGAAAAAGTCATGGCACTTCTTAGAGATAACATTAATTATAATGATATGATAAAAGATTTGAATATTGTTAGGTATGCTACTTATTTAGAGATATATTTTTTTAAAGAAATTCTTAGAAATAATATAAATAAAGAACAGCATAGTGATATATTATTTAAAGATATAAGAATGAATATATTTAAAAGTATATGCAATAATTCTGAAAAATCACCTTTGTATATAGAATTAAATGATGAAGATAAAAAGGAATGTTATCAAATTATAAAAACAAAATGGTTAAATGAAAATAAAAGTAAATGTATATATCAAAATTTGGTTGATAAAAATATAGAAACACAAGATCATATGAATAAATCACAGAAAAAAGGAGGTGTCTGTCCCTTTGCTCATAGTATGAATAATGAAAAGAAAGAAAATAACAATGATAATAATACAGCATCTGTAAATTATCATAATTATCACAATTATCACAATTATCACAATTATCATAATTATCATAATTATCATAACACTTATGAGATGAGTATTTGTCCAAGGAAGAATAAGAATTCTTTTATTCATCCACAATATGAACACCTTTTTTTTGAAAAGACCCAATATAACATAGATGATGCATTTTTTAAAAAATCTATTAATACTACAAATACATTAGAAGGATATGAAAATAAAAATATAACAACTAATAATTATAAAAACAAATATAGTAGTGGTTGTCATGGAAATGTGTATAATGTTAATTACAATTTGAGTGACGAGGAAAAAGAAAAAAAAAAAAATTTTTTAAATCTTTTAAATAATAATGATAATATGATAAATGATAATATAAATAATTTAAAATGTATAGATGAATTTTATCATATATCTATCGATTTTGATAAAACTATTATCAAAAAAGATTCATATTCTTTTTTTTTTAAATTATTAGGAAAATATTATAATATAAAGAAACCAAAAGATGTTGAATTAAGCCAAGAAGAAATAAATTTTTTTGAAAATATTAATATTGAAAATATGCATAAAGAAAAAAAGAAAGATTACACAAATGAAGAAAGAATAAAATATCTTTATAAAATATGTAAATGGTATTTTATAAGAGAAAATGAATTATTCGAAGAATTACAAGCAAAACAAGATATATCTGAAGTAAATAGTGATTCTTATTATTATTATTTAAAAAAATTTGATAAAGTAAATATTATACATTCAGCACTTATTTCTTATTATGATATATTAAAAGATGTAGATATAAATACTATTAATTGTTTAATATATGATTATTATGAAAACTTCCAGTTGAATGAATATTTCCTTGATGTATTCCTTAGATTTATACAATATAAACAACAGAATAATAATAACTTTTATTTTGATGTAATTACTTTAAATTTTAAGAAGCAAATTGTTCTATATACCCTTCAAAATAATATAATGAAATTAGAAAATGAGAACGATCTTAATGTAAACACAAGTATATGTAATGATAATAATAATGATGATATTAATAATAATAATAATAATAAGGATAACCATTATGATAAGGTGAAACATAAATATTATCAAACCTTTAAAAAATATTTCAATGTTTATTATTCAAAAATGTATTCATATGATAAAGTGAAGAAAGTATATACAGGTGGATTTAAATATGATATGCTTAAAATAAAACATAAAAATTATAATTGTTCATCTGATATAATTGATTATGTAACAATATTATCATTATTTGATAAAACAGTAATTAGGAAAAAGGTTAGTAAAGTAATAAAAAATACAAATCATAAATTATCATGTTTTATAGGAGATAGCATAATAGATTTAGATGCAATGTTAAGTACAGATATACCTATACTCCTAGGATCAAATAAATTAGTTTTAACTTTTTGTCAAAAACATAATATAATAATAAAACCGTTAATATTTGCAGCAGCCAAAATTGAGTACCTCAAAATGAAAAGAAATCAAACAGAAAGCAAAAATAATACCAACGATGAAGGAACTGAAAATATAAATAATAATGAACAGAATAAATTCAAGTCCATTACTGACGAGCGTGAAAAAGAATTAAATGAAATTTATGATGAAAATAAAAAAGTTATTTATGCAACGGAGAGTTGGCTGGAAATAGGTACCTTCTTTTTTGGAACGATGTAAAAAAAAAAAAATATATAAGACAAACAATACAATCAAAGAAGGAAGGATATACAAATATATGTCATATATATATATATATATATATAATTATTTATTTATTTATTTATTTTTATCCAATTAATTTTTGTGAGTAATATTAAAATATACACAATTATTTTCTGTCTTGTTAAGTATTTATTTATATATATATATATTTATCATATACATATTATAATAACCCTTATGTAGCTATTTCCTTAAACTTTTATTATCATTATATAAAAATTTTTTTATTTTCTTTTTAAATTAAATATTTTTAAAACATTTTAAAATAATATTTTATAACTAATTATCTAATTTACTTTTTATTAAATGAAATAATCAGAGTAACTATGACTTCTATATAAGGCTCATTTTTCTATTTTTGCAGAAATAAAATAAAATGAATATAAGAAGAAATCTTTTATTACATTTCTTTTATTTTCCGCATCACCTTTTATATTATTCTTTTATCATCACTTTATTTCATTTAAAACAACACACATATAAATATATATATATATATATATATATATATTATATATATGGTTCATATAATGCAAAAAATATTTTTTCAAAATGTCACTTTAAAGTTTTTTTTTTTTTTTTCTTACATAAAAAGAAAAGATAATTTATATATATATTATAATAATTTAAAAAAAAAAAAAAAAAAAAAAAAAAAATAAATATTTAATTAACATAAATATATATGAGACAATTAATATACAAATATATCTATATATATATATATATTTATTTATTTATTTATATTTATGTGTGTGTGTATATATATTTGATATATATGATATATATTATAATTTAAGCAACTTTAGTATATAATTTTTGACTATGGCTTTGCACACAAACTTCTGCAATTAATTTTTTGTCTGCTAAGTGATTAATTACTGCTCTTGCCACACTTAAGTTTACCTTATATTTTTCTGCAATTGCAGATGGAGTTATAACCTTCATATTCTTACATTCAAGTATTTTAGAGTGAAGAGATTTATCAATAAAAACAGCGTGATTCAATTTTTCTTTGTTCTTACCCTTACCCCATTTCTAAAATATTCACAAAAAAAAAAAAAAAAAAAATTAGATACATTGGAAATAATAAAAGGGCATAATACATATAAATAAATATATAATATAATACATAATATATATATATATAATATATATATTATTTTATACTTTTCCTTTTCTTTTTGATGAATACCTTTTTTTTAGTTCTTCCTGATGCTGCTGCGGCAGCTGCGATTTGTTCCTTCGTTTTTCTTTCTTTAGGAGGCACTACAATAAAAAAAAAAAAATAAAAAATATATATATATTATATATATATATATACATATTATCTTCTTTTTATTTTTATTTTTATTTTTATTTTTTTTTGAGTAAATATGTTTATGCTTCTATTTCATCATCATAAATGTATATAAATATTAAACATTTATATCATAATATAACATAATACATTATATATAGTAAAATATTATACTTACTTTTTTAAAATGTTTTAAATTCTTAAAAATTATATAAATAATTTATTATTAATTTACAAGTTTTATTATTATTATTATTTTTAAATGTTTAAAATACTTTTCAATATATTAAAATCTTATAAAAGATTTATTTAAATATAAATTATATTTATTATTATTTTTTTCAATTCTTATAAATTTTTTATAATCCAATTTTGTTCTTTTTTTTTTTTTTTTTTTTTTTTTTTTTTTTTTTCCTCACATGTTATTTATTGTATATATATATATATTTACATATATATATAAATATATATATAATTAATATATTTATAAATATTATTGTATCCCTTAATATATATATATATAAATGAATATATTATAATATATAATATATTAATATATACATATAAATAAATAAGTACATATCTTAAATAATCATATATATATTATTACAATTTTTTGCTATAATTATATAATATATATATATATATATATATTTTTAATGAGTATTTTATTTCTTATAATATTATATATAAATATTTTTATATGCACATCCCAATATACTTATTTATTTTTTTTTTTTTTTTTTTATTATTGTTGAGAGATGTAAGTGGTTTTTCAGTATAAATAATATATATAATATAATATTTATAGGTACCTAGATTATATATTATATATTATATATTTATATATTTTTTATATGTAAAATATTTGTTTATTTAATATGACCTTATAAATATAAATGTTATTTTATATATCTTAAAAAATATATATACATATATATTATATATATTTATTTTTATTTTTATTTTCATTTTCATTTTTATTTTTTTTCTTTGAAGAATATGAATTCATTGAAAATGGTACTGTCATTTTTTTTTTTGAGGGCCTTTAAAATTAGATATATCCATATATCCCTATGAACATATTGTGTTTTATTTTTAGTTTTAATTTTTTTATTTTGATCATATCTAAAATATATTAAAAATTTTTGTTTCTTTATTAAGTTAAATAATATTTTTAAATCGTCATGTAACAATTTATTTGTATTATAAAGATAGTCCTTATTGATTTGTGAGTTGTTAAGGCTTATGTCACTTTCATATAACAATAAATGATCACTATAAATTTTTTTAATTTTATATTGACTATTATTTTTATGAGCTGTATCAATATTATTTTCATCATATGATGAAGACGATGATGGTGATATAGATGGAATGTATAATACTTTGTTTATTATATTTTGTTTCATTTTTTGTTTCATTTTTTTTTTTTTTTTTTCTCTTTTATCATTATATTTTTGTAAATATAAATAATATAATGAAAAAATATTCCAGAATAATTTCCTTAATAAATATATAAAAAAGAAATCATAAAAATAAATTTTTTTATATATACCAAGAGTTTCAATATCGTTTGTTATATAATAAATAAAATTGCGGTTGTTTAAAGTTTTTAATTCTTCTTTACTATATTTTATATTTAAATAATTTATAGAAGTATCTGATTGAGATTTATTATTATCATCTTTAAGGTTGTCACATATAGTTGAAGATATATATGAATCTGAATTATAATTTGTAGATTGATAAGAATCTTTTTTTTTTTTTTTTTTTATTATCATAACTTTGAAAGATTCTGTTTCAATATATGATGTTAAAGGATAAACACCTTTTCTTATGGGTCTCTTTGATAAGTTATTTAAATTATTATTTGTAATATTTTTTGATGAAGCATCCATAATTTTAAATGTACTTGTAATGTTATCACATTGTTTCTTTGACTTATTTATATAATTCTCTTCTTCATCTTCGTCATCTTCTTTAAGTAATACATTCCCTTTTCTTTTTTCATTCATCTGGACTTTATCATTTTTTATATTCAATATATTCGTTATGTGTTTATCATCTTGTTTTTGAAGATCTAAATGATTAATACACTGTTCTTCCTCTTTATTTTTATCATCTGTAGTACTATTATAATTTCTTTTTTCTTTAACCTCATATTTGTTACTCTTCTGAACTTTTTTATCATTTATATTATTATCATTGTTATGTATATTTTTTTGTATATTTTTTTGTAGTATTTCATCAGGTTGAGGATTTTTATCTGTATCTTCTCTGACATTATTTTGTGTGATATCAACATTATTTTTTATGTCACTCATTGTGATATCAACATTATTTTTTATGTCACTCATTGTGATGTCACCATTATTTTTTATGTCACTCATTGTGATGTCACCATTATTATTTATGTCACTCATTGTGATATCAACATTATTTTTTATATCATCTCCTTTTTCA
>NC_041706.1:830000-872500 GCF_900097015.1 Plasmodium sp. gorilla clade G2
ATAAAAATTAAAATATAGGCAATTTTTTTTCTTTTCTTTTTTCTCAAAAATTTTATATCATTTAATAAATATTATGATGTTGAATATATAAATGAGCACAAATCAAGATGAGAAAAAAAAAAAAAAAAAGCAAAAAATATTCTATATTTTTTTAAAATAATAAAAAAAAAATATATATATAAACAATATATTATATATATATATAATTGTATAGTATTTCATATATTATTATATATGCGTATGATCATAATATAATTATATATCATTTCATTGTTATAATAAATATATATATATATTTTTTTTTTATTATTATATCATTTTATATTTATATATTTATTTAATTTTTTTTTTTTTTTTTTTGTATTATCTTATCAATATATCATTTAAATTAGATAGAATACAACAAATCTAAAATTAATGAGATATATATAAATATAATATATATAAAATAAGTTCTTTTTTTTTTCTTTCTCTTTTTTTTTTTTTTTTTTTTTTTTTTGTTCTTTTATTATTTTCTATTTTTATATTATTATTATAAAATGGAAAATAAAGCAACAGAAGAAAACTTGGATAATTTTTTAACGCAATTGAATACATTAAATAAGGTAAGACTATTAAATATATACATGTATACATATATGAATATATGCATATATATATATATATTATAAGTTTTTATATAAACAGTTGTCATACATATTGACGTTATATTATGTTTGTATATGTTATCATTGATTATTTTATTTTTATTTATTTATTTATTTATTTTTTTTTTTTGATAGATTATTACATCATTTAAAGAAACTTGTAAGATTTCCTCCTACTGTTTTGATAAATGTGTTAGCTATCCAGGTAAAAAATAAAATATATACATAAAAAAAAAAAAAAAAATATATATACATATATATATATATATATATATATATATAAAGTATGTAGAAGGATTATATGTAGGATACCTATTTATATAAATATTTTAATAAATATATTTACAATATATATATATATATATATTTTTCTGTTTATATGTTTCCCTTTTATTGTAGAAAAAAGTTTAAGCAATACAAATAAAAAGTGTATATGGAATTGCACACAAAGATATATAGAAAGTGAATATTTTATAAAAAATCGTTCAAAAGATAGTCAGAGCTTATCCAATTTTGAACTGATTAAAAATATGAACAGTTCAGACAAATTAGCTGAACTGAATAATAATAAAACATAAATATTAAAAAATAAAATATTAAAAATAAAACGCACATGAATATATACATATATAATTATATATATATATATTAATGTGTACTTTATTTTTTTGTGTATATAATTTTATCCTTGACTTAATATTTATACTCCTACTTCATAATGGATGAAAATAAATACTTCAAAGAAATTTTTATATATGTAGATATAGATAAAGAAATTGGAGAAAAGAAAAAAATTTATGTAGAATATATAAAAAGATGCTTTAATTATTTACTTAGACAAGAAGATAATTTCATTTTATTAACATTAAAAAAGAATGTTTCCTTGTTATCTTACTTTTTTTCTTATTTATTAAAATCAGATCGAAATTATGACCATCCTTTTGAATTATTAAATGATGATAAAAAATATAATAGAGAATTAAATTTGTGTCTTTTAAATTTTTATTTAAAATTAGTAGATATATATTTAAATAAAAACAGATGTGATGTATTGTTTTTAAAAAATGTTTTTATAAAAATACATATCATGATGGATATTATTATGATGTGTTATAGTATAGATAAAAAAAATAATAAAAAAATTAAAGCATGTATATATAATATTTATAATAAAACACAATTTAATTGTTTCCATATTTATAAATATATTAAGCATCTCTATGAAGAATTAAAAAATATAAAAAAAAAATTAGAACATTATATAACATATAAAAATAAAATAACACATTATATCTTTCAATTAAATGAATTACTATTTAATATATATTGTTTTTGTAAATTCTTTAAAAAATATAAGTACTTTGATATAAATCAAAATAAATTATCAAACGAATTAATTATCATAAAATTAATGATATACAATGATAATAATAAAAATAATATTTATGAATCCACAAATAGTGGTAGATCACATGACATGTTGTTAAAAGCAGACACATCTTTTCTTTATATTTTTTTACAAACATATATCGAAATGGTAATAAAAAAAAAAAAAAAATATATATATATTTATATATATATATATATATATATATATTTATTTATTTATTTATTTATATGTATATATTTTCATTTTTTCCTTTTAATATCATTCCTTTTTTATTCGACACCCCCCCCTTTTTTCTTTCAGATTAATCATGTATATGACAGCCAACTGAATGATAGTCATATGAAAGATATCCTATATCTAAGGTATCAATATATGAATATTTTAAACATGTTCATAAAATATAATTTAAAATATGGTGATGGTAAAAACAGTTTATTTTACTTTTCTCTTATTATTGATATGTTAAAAGAAAAAAGTAATAAAACAAATTTACAATTCATAAAAAATGACATACATTTATGTAATTGGTTGTTTCTAGACAAATATATATTAGAAGGAAATGTAATCGATTTAGATTTTTTCTCTTATATAAATAGTTTTATGAACCTAAAAAACATAAAACAGGTTGACCAGATTATTCATAAGAAATATAAAAATGAAATCGATCAAATTAAAGAAATAACAAATGTGAACAATAATAATTATATTTTAAAAATTTTTAAAAAAAATAATTTTAACGTATCTCAATCAATAGAATATATTTTTATCAACCAGACAAATCAAGACAACAAACAAAATAGTGACAACAAACAAAATAGTGATGATAGTGATGATAATAATAATGATGATGATAATAATAATAATGATGATAATATATATTATGATAATATATTTTATGATAATAAATTTTATGATAATAAATTTTATGACGACAAAATAAATACAATTATATTAGGAGACCAAAAAGACAATCACATAGATAAAGAAATAGATGACGATATATCAGATATTAAAAATAAAAAATTAAATAACGTTCTTGAATTATTAAAAAAACGTAATATAATAAAAAGTACACAAAAAAAGAAAACACATAAATATAAATATATAAATAATAAATTAGATGAAGAAAATAAAAATAAAATACTTAACATAAGTGAATCATCAAACAATGATCAAGAATCATCAGATATGTCTTTAAATCATTTTCAAAATGAAATAATCATTTCAAATAAGTATAGAAAAAATGATATACAAAAACAACAAGAGGAACAACCTCTTAACATAAAAAAGGAAGACAACAATCAATTATATGAAAAACAACCCTTATCCTTTAAAACTAACAGAAATAATTTAAACATAAAAAATATAAACCATGAGCACAATATACAATCAGGTAAAATAAAAATATATATAAATGAATAAATATATATGTATATATATATATATATATATATGTATATTTTTTTTTTTTTTTAGATAACATGAAACGATATTATTTAAAAAAAACCGTTAATAAAGGGCGATCTCATCGAAATAAGTAAAAAATATATATATATATATAACCATACACATAATTTTATAGCATATATATTATTCTATATATATATATATATATATATATATATATATATATATATATATATTTTTTATTTTATATTTTATTTTTATAGCTTTGACAAAAAGATGAGCAAAGGGATGTTTTGAAAAATTAAAACAGAAGTCTACAGTTCATTTATTTTATTTATTCATTTATTTTATTTTATTTATTTATTAATATTTTTTTTTTTTTTTTTTTTTTTTTTTTTGTATTTAAATATCTAGCTAATTTTTTATTATAAGCTTATAAAAAAATTATGAAAAATATTTAAATATCTCATTTTATTATAGCATTTTATTATTCACTTTTATTTTTATATCTTTTAAAACATAAAAGCGGCTAAAAAATGCAGTAACCCAAAAATAATGTTCTTTTAAAAATAAAAATAAATAAATATATACATATATATATAAAAACATGTTTACCTTAATATGATAAAATTTTAATCACATGATATATTTTTTCATTTTTATTTATTGCATATATTACTTTTAAATATATGTAAACATAACTAAAGGTTAAAAAAAATAATAATAATAAAAAAAATAATAAAAAAAATAATAAAAAAATAATAAAAAATATATAGTATTATATATATATATATATATATATATATATATAACAATTAATTGTTCTTATTTATTTTAAACCTTATGTAGTTATAGTATCCTCATTAACACTTAACATTTTCGTCATCATCTCTTTTTATATTATCATTGTTTCTAAATAAATCGATATGCTTTTTCAAAGTGATATTATTTAAATTTAATTGTTCATTTTCTGAAATAAGTATATCATAAGAATGCTGAATTTTTTCCAGATGTTGTTTATAATTGTAATTCATATTTTTATAGTACATAATTAGTTTAATTAATAATGTTCTTTCATCTAATAATTCTTTGAATTTATCATACAAGGATGATATATCTTCATTTTCTATAATTTTTTTTTTATATTTTTTTAAAATTTTTTCTTTTTTCTTTTTTTCACAAGTAACATTTTCATCTAACATTTTATTTATGAATTGTGAATTTTTTTCAAAAAACTTTGTTTCTTCATCTGATAATTTATTGGTTGGATTATCATTCATATGGTTAAATATTTTATTATAATTTTGTATAAAATTATTTTCTTCATAATTAATATGTTCATGTGTTTCATTCTTTTCATTCTTATTATTTTGTATATTAATTCCAGTTTTATCATTTCCTTTTTCGTCTTCATAACTTAGACTTTTTTTCATAAATGACTGTGATGTTTTTTTTAAAATATTAGATACTTTATCATAACTTTTATGTAAATATGATTGTAACATTAATGTATTTAATTTTATTTTATCATTAATATCATTTTTTTTTACAACTGATTTGATTTTCTTTTCTTCACCTATACTCTGAACACTACTTGTTCTAGACATGTTATTATTATCATCACTTTCATATAACTTGTGAAATTCAATTTTCTTTTTTTTTCCATCACATATATTACTTTTTGATGTATTTTTCTTTTTATGTTTAGAATTACTTTTTTCATTATCATTTGTATTATTATTTGTATTATCATTTGTATTATCATTTGTATTATCATTTGTATTATTATTTGTATTATTATTTGTACTATTATTTTTATTATCATTCACTTTATCATCCACATTATTTTCCACATTATCACTCGCACTATCATTTTGTATATATTTTTTTTTTTTAATTTTTCTCTTTTTTTTTTCCTCGTAACTGTTAGAAGGATGTCCTTCCTCTACTTTTACATTCATATTGTATTTTTATTTTATAATTTAAAAATTTTTTTTAATAATATATTGTGAAAACATATATTTGCATAAAAAAAGAAAAAAAAAAAAAAAAAAAAAGGATAGAATGAAATAATATATATCAATGCAAATATCGACAACACAACAACAAAAATAAGAAAAATAAAATAAAATAAAATAAAATAAAATAAAATAAAATAAAATAAAATAAAATAAATACACAAATATATTATATATATATATATACTTATATTTTATATTAACAAATTATTAAATCACAATGACCAAAAGAATAGCACATAGAATTTTTAAAAATAAAAAAATTATTTATGCTTTTAAATACTCAAAATTTAAATGATATTTTAACTCCTTAAAATATATATACATATCAAATTATGGACATTTGTTTTAATTTTAAATGATTTTATAATATTTTTTTTTTTTATTATTTTTTATTTCCTTCATTGGAAAAATACACAATATGGTCGTTTATTTTACATATATTAAGAATAATAAAAAAAAAAAAAAAAAAAAAAAATACACAAATGTATTATATATATATATATATGTAGGACAGACTTATAGTTTTTTTTTTTTTTTTTTTTTTTTTTTTAAATTTAAGGTATAAAAAATTATTTTAAAAAAATAAAAGAAAAAGAAATTTTAATGTGGTTCTTCCTATGATATATATAATATATTTATAAAACTATAAGATTGATGTGATACTTTTTTATTTTTTTTTGGGAAATTTAAATAAAAAAAAAAATTATATATTTAATATATATATATATATATATATATAATATGTGCTTAAAAATTATTTTGTTGCTTATTTTTTATATATGATAATAAAAAAGAAACATCTCTCAATAAGATTATATATTCATATAAATATTATGTTTAAAAAAAAAATATATATATATATAACAAAATGAATTATAATATGAATATTACACTGTTTAAAAAAATTATATAAATGATTATAAAACAACAACAAAAAAAAATTAACATATATATATGTTCATATTTCTACAAACATATCATCTTTGTATTTTGTTCTTTATTTTATTGTACTTTTAAAATTCCTTTAAATTATTATTAACATATATATGTAAATGTATTTATCTCAGATTTCCTTTTTTCTAATTTCTAAATATCTTGTTAATATTCTTTTCTTTTTTATGTCCATAAAAAGGTTCATATCAAGTGACCATAAAAAAGATAAGCAGAAGATAAACCTGTTATAACACTCAAAAATATATAAGGATTAAATGTCATTACAATAAGCATTAATAAATAATCTATAGTATAATGTAAAAATGATAAAAATCCATAGTTGACGTTTTGACAAGGACTCATATTAACATAAGAACCGTCTCCCCCATCAGAAACTTTCTTCACATTATGATGAAGTCTTTTTTTTAATAATTTAATATATACTGAAAAAAAACCCAATATTATACACAAAATATTAAAAAATATAAATTGATATCTATTCTTTACTTGAAATATGTCAAATAATATTTTTATATTTTCATTATTTGAAAAATACATGGGTAACATAACACCATCCTCATTCTTTGAATGACAACAACTGCTGTTCACAAAATCGAAAGTGAAGGCCAGGCAAAATATTGCCAATGTGTAGTATTTTAAATTGGACTTGTAAAAGTTTTGCATCTTTTTTTTTTTTTTTTTTAAATGGATATTTTGTATAATTTGGCTATTTGGTTAATTGGCTATATGTATAATTTGGCTATTTGAATAACTGGTTATATGTATAATTTGGCTATTTGAATAATTGGTTATATGTATAATTTGGCTATTTGGATATTTTAGCTATTTGGATAATTGGCTATTTTTTTTTTTTTTTTTTTTTTTTTTTTTCAGATAATATATTTAAAACGTTCATACAAGTTTATACATCCCTTTGTGGTTGTATAAATGGTATGTGTAAAAAATTATAATGAACAAAAAAAAAAAAAAAAAAACTATAAAAATAAATAAATACATAAATATATACATATATATATTATATTTGTTTAATCTAAAACTTCACTTTTTGGTATTAAACCATTTTCTCTTGCATTTCTAATTTTTTCATACAATTCTTTGCGTTGTTTCTGGAATAATAAAAAAAAAAAAAAGAAGATACAGTGAAATACGAAATGTTTTTTTTTTTTTTTTTTTTTTTTTTTTTTTGGTACATAATATATATAATAAGGTAATTATAAAAAAATATAAAATATATACATATATATATATAATACGTATTTGTAATAATAATATGTATTTTCCGATATTTATCTTAATAAACATATCATATACATATATATAACTCTTTACAATTTGATTTTTTTTAAAACCAAAAAGTGTTTATATTATTTTATATTTTTATAAGAAAAATAAATACACCTTATGATATATACACAGAAAAAAAAAAATTAAAAACACATATAATATACATACACATACAATACAAATAAACATTTATTTATTTATTTTTTATAGTATGGAAATGTTTATCTTGCATATTTTATAAGTATCATTATATATATATATATTTTTTTTTTTTTTGGCCTTACTTCTTTTCTTATGTAATGTTTATACGAATAATGAACTGCATCATTCCACATATGAATGAATGAATATCCTAAGAGAGTGTAAAAGAAAGAAAGTAAAGAGGATAATTATGATAATAAAAATTTTTATATAATAACATAAAAGAGGTAAAAATAAAAATATATACATATATATATATATATATATATATATACATATGTGTGTGTATAAAATCAAGTACCTAAATATATGGTTAATCCCACTAGTGAATATGCTGTAGTGGTATGCAAAAAAGTATAGAGCTTTTCCTTCTTTACATAAAAAGAATAATAATTCAATTTGAAAAAACGAAAAAATTCAAACTTAACTCCCATTTTTTTTTAATATATATGTATATATATAATATGATATATATACATTTTTTTCTTATTTTGGTATAATTTTTTTTTTTTTTTTATCAATAATGTTCATAAATAAATTTTTTATTTAAAAGTATAATTAAAAACAAATACATATGTATATATATATGTATTAATTTATTTATTTTTTTATATGTACATCCCACATTCTTTTGATATACGCATTGTTATAAAATATATAAATAGGTTTAATAAAAATATCAAATATATATATAATATAATTTGTTTTGAAAATGTTTAAAGTTAATACCAAAAAAAAAAAAAAAAAAAAAAAAAAAAAAATTAATAAATCATAATAAATAAATAAATAAATAAATATATATATATATATATATATATATATATATATATATGTACAACAAAATAAAGTGTGTGAATTTTCAAATGGTAAAGTATTTTGAAGGAAAAGCATTTTATTATGATATGTAAATATTTTTTATTTCTTTTATATTTTTTGATATATTAACAAAAAAAAAAAAAAAAAAAAAATTACAATATATATATATATATATATATATATATATATATTTATTTATTTATTATTCATTTTTAATTTTTATTTTTTATTTTTTATTTTTAATTTTAAATTTCTTTTTAAAAATTTAATAGGTGACTGGTACATGTGGATCTGGATAGAACCTATAACATTCTGTTAATCCACGTCTGTGTAATGTATTTGGTTGATGCTCAATTAAATTAAAAATTCGATCAGCTAAAGGTTTTTTATTATCATCAAATTTCATAAAGTTTAATTCCTTTTGATATAACCATCTATTTGCCCAGAGGTCTAGAATTTGAATAGGTTTTTTACGTTCATCATTTATAGTATTTTGATTTAATTCAATAATAATATCTTGTATTTTTAAAATGGAAATCCAATGTTTAATTCTTAAAAATCGACTAGATCTTCTAACTTTTTTATAACGAAAGCTTAGAATTTCTTTACTTAGAGTAATTTGTTCTATTACTGCTTTAACTTTACAATATGATATTGTAGGTTTTCCTATGATTGAGAAATTTGGTGATCCAACAAATAAAACAGTTCCAAAATATATAACATCTCCTGCTTTTTTTCTATGTAATCTTTCTGTTTGTATAATATCACCAATAGTTACTTTATGTTCATTAGTTATATTTGATTTAAAAATACAAAATAAATGATCCTTATCTTTTTTAAGTAAATATTCTAAATTTTTTGGTGGCTTTTCATAATAATTTTCTTCATTCATATTACAAGAAGGATTATTATTTACATTTTTTCTTTCTTCTTTTTTTTTTGTCCATTTATAAAATTTCCTTCTTCCTAGGGATGTATTACATATATGTGCCTCATTGTTATAATCACATTTGTTGATATTATTATAAACATAATTAATATTATTATTATAAACATAATTAATATTATTATTATAAACATAATTAATATTATTATTATTATAAACACATTTAATATTATTATTATTATTGTTGATATCTTCACAATATTTATCACTTTCATCTTTTGTTTCATCATATGAATTTTTTAAAATAATTTCATTTTTTTCTTGTGGTATATAATTTTTTTTCGTCAGACGAGTGTAAGGTAAATTATTATGTAAAACAAACATACAAGAACTTTTATTCATAGGTAGAAGACAATGAAGGTTTTTCCACTTTCTGGCAATAGTTACTTTTTTTCTATAATTCTTTGAGGTATTTCTCCATCTAATTTTTAAATCTTTATATGTTATAAAATTATTCAAATTTTTTTTTTTCTCTTCATTAGGGTGTATGGGTATAACTGGGGGGTTGATTTTTCTCTTTCGATGTTTTCCCATCATAAGTTCCTACATATAAATAAATAAATAAATATATATATATGTATATATATATGTATGTATATATATATATATATATATATATGTACATTTATTTATTGTATATACTTTTTAAACACTTACTATTTTGTGTCCCTCTTGTCTTCGACAAGGATAGTAAGTCAGCTTTCTCTTTCCTACGAATTAAAAAAAAAAAAAAACATATATAAATGCATTCACACATATAAATATATATATATATATATATATATTTTTTAAATATATTAACCTATAATTTGCATCATATTATATATATTTTCATTTCCTTCAAAAGTAATATTCGATACAATTTTATTATTTGTTATACACTTTCTCCATATATTCATTTTTCAACATATAAAATAAATGAATAAATAAATAATAATATTTCTACTTATATATAACTATAGTTGGGTATATTCCTCCAACTTTTATTTTATAAGAAGTAATCAACTCGATATATTTCATACTACATAAAATGAGGTTATAATTTCACCCTCAAAAAAAATAAAATAAAATAAAATAAAACTATACATATGTATACATATATATATATATATATATTTTTTTTATTTATGGTGCCATTTAATTTTCGATGTGTAATAGAATAATTTTAAAGGGTTCTCCTTTAGTTTTTATTCTCTCAATAACAAGAAGGAATATATATACATACATATGTAAATATATATGTATTCATATTAAAAATATGTTGTTCTTTTATTTGTTATTATTTTTTATAAGGAAAAGAAAGTTTCTCTTTGATAACAAAAAAAAAAAAAAAAAAAAAAAAAAAAAAAAAAAAAAAAAAAAAATACATATATAATACATATATATATATATATATATGTGGCAAGGCATTCATTGTTATGGAATAAAAAAATAAATGATAATATATATAATGAAGCTCATAACTAAAAATATAATAAGTTATATATATATATATATATATATATATTTATATATTTATTTATATATGTATTTATTTTTATTTTTTATTTTATTTTCTTGTTAGTATAAAAAATTGTGCTGGATATTTTTTTTGAGTCGTTTATGCTCATCTTTTAATTTTTGCAGCTTAATTAAATTGGTCATATAATGTTGATAACTTTTATTTTTTATAAAGAAATCATTTTCTATATTGATATTTTGTATTGGATATGTTTTTTTTGTATGTAAATGATTAATCATATTTTCTGATTCATAAATGAAAGGTACAATTTTTTGTAGTGTTTCATTTTCAAAGGAATTATAATTATTAGATGTTGAATGTTTATGATTTGTTTGATGATATAAATTAGTTGTTAATATTGTTCCTAAAGAATTAAATTGTAACATTTTTTGTGCAGGTGTGTATTCATATATATTATTATTTTGTAATTGATTATATTTATTGTTAAAATTTTTGATACATAATTTTTGTTTATAATCATATGAAAGGAATATATAAAAAGAATGAGAAAAAACATCGAATGTTAATTTTATATTATGATCACTTCTATATTTATATATATATGCATTTTCAATTTCTCTTATATATTTTAACATGATATTTAATTTTTCTTTATCACATATTATTTCATTATTTATAAATTTATCATAATAAAATGGATTATATATATTTGATATTATATTATTTAAATTTTCTATAAAATTATAATTATTTTTATCTACATTATTAGTTTGATTTCTTTCTATAGAAGTTATATGGAAACGTATACGAACAAAATTATCATATCTTAAACAATATTTTATATCATTAGTATATATAAAATCATTTGTATTATTATTACACACCTTATTTATATGTTTAAATATATCATATAATATCGATATCTTCTTTATTATATTCTTATCAATGCTATTCTTATTAAGTTCATCGTATATACTATATTTTGCATATCTATTAACCGCATCTCGAAATTTAACATCTTCCTTACATCCCTTCATTCTTCAAAAAAAAAAAAAAAAAAAAAAAAAAATACACATAAAAAAAATTACACATCAAAAAAATTAAACTTGAAAAATTTTTAAAAATATATAACTGTTGATAAAACGATATTCATTTGTATAGATGAATATCTTCATATGTTGTCTCCTTTTAAGGATATCACAACAGGATAATTTCAAACAAATATAATCAAAGATAAAAATATAAAAATAAAAATATATCATAAATTATATATATATATATATATATATATATATTAAACAAAACCAAATTTGTTGTCTTTAATTTTTTTTTTTTTTTTTTTTTTTTTTTTTAATTTGTATGGTTATTTGCGTTCATGCAATTTTTGTGCATTCAGAAGGATACAAAAAAAAAACAGAGAACAAACATACAAATAAATAAAAATATATATATATATATATATATATATATATTTATTTATATAATATTTATATGTTGATTACAATAATTATATTATAACATATTTATTTTATATTTTTAATCAGAAAAAAAAAATTCTCTCTTTGTAGAAATAACCGTTAATTTATAGCGTATATATTTAAAAGTAGTTTCCAAAAAAAATATAATAAATAAATGACACAAAAAAATAAAAATATATATGTACAAATAAATATTTACAAATAAATATGTACAAATAAATATATACAAATAAATATGTCAATATATATATATATATATTAATTTATATGTCAGATAAACGGATATATATTATAATATATTTATATATATTATGCACGTTTACAAAAAAAGGTAAAAAAAAAAATTTTTAAAGGTATATAATAAAATCATACAAAGAATAAGTAGTTATTAGACATGTGCAGAGCATAATATTTTTTTACATAAAAAAAAAAAAATATATAAATATATTTATATATATAAATATTAATTATATATATATTTTTTTTTTTTTTTATGTTGTAAATATTTTATCCAACTCATTTACCATTTCATTCATCATTCTATCAATATTATCTTTTTCATCTTCATTTTTTTTTTGATCACAAGGTACTCGTAATTTTAAAATAAAATTTTTATTAATTTCATTCATATTATTTTTATAATGTAAATATGCTCTTATGGTTTCAAAACGATGACTAAAAATTAAATATCCCACTTGTTCAACATTATTATCATTATAAATATCATCATTATATACATTATCATTATAAACATTATCATTATAAACATTTTCCTTTTTATTTTCCTTTTCCTTTTTATTTTCCTTTTTATTTTCCTTATTATTTTCCTTTTCCTTTTCATTATGGTTGATTTGTTTTAATGAATACTTGTTAAAATTAAAGTTAATAAAAAACTTGAGTATTTTTTTTTCCTTTATATATGATTGTAATAATTTTTGATTATGTTTATAATTCTTTAAATAGATTTCAATAATTTTTTCACTTTGATCTATTATTTCTTTTTCCTTCTTACAAAAATCTTTTGATTTATTTTTTTTCATATAGGATTCATTTTTTTTTTTTATATTTTTTAAATGTTCGTCTTCATGATTATAATGAGTATCATTATTATTTTTATGTTTTAAATATTTTTTTTTATTTTTTGATATAATATTATTTTCATGTAAACTTTGAGCTATTTTTTCTTTTTCTTCTAACTTTTTTTTTAAATTAATTTTCTCAAGATTAAAAGAAAGAAATTTTTTTTTATCTAGATATCTTTTAAGACTTGTATTATTGACAGGTGTATTATTAATTACTTTTCCTTTCTTTTCTAAATATAAATTATATTTTTTTCTTAATTGTTCATTTAATAAAAATTCATATGCACTTTTTAATGTAGCAAAATTTTCAGCATATATTTTCTTTTCTTCTTTCTGTTGATAATGTATTTCTTTTTTGTCAGGATGTAATATTAATGCTGCTTTTAAATATTTCTTTCTAATAATATTCTTTGCATTCTCGTTATTACAATCGTTTATATGTAACCCCAAAATTTTATAGATGTCTTTGCCTCTAAGTTCTTTAGGTATAAACGATAAATCCATATTCAAAAATATTATAAATATGTTATATTATATTATATATTATTTTATATTATTATATATTATTTTATATTTTTATTGCTGTTCTAGACATAAAAAAAAAAAAAAAAAAAAAAAAAAAAAAAAAAAAAAACCGACTCTAAGTAAATATATATAATCATAAAAAGATAGATACATATATATATATATATATATATATATATATATATATTTACATATTTGTAATCTTTTCAGTGTGTTGTTTATACTTGTTTATTAAGACATATGTATTTATAATTAAACTATTTAACTTTGACTCTTGTCTCTATATTTTTATCATCACTACATTATAATACAAACCAAGAAAAAACATTCACCTTTATTTAAAGCAAATATAAAAAAAAGAAATTGTTATATTCTTATATATCAAGTAGTTATATAACTATAAAATGAATTATATTATCTTAAAAAAAAAAAAAAAAAAAAATATATATATATATATATATATTATATACATATAATTATATATATATTAATATTTGTTTAAATTGTAAATATATATATATATATATATATATATATAATCCTCTTTCAAAATATAATTCATTGAATAAATAAATATATACTTACATATATAATATTTTCAAATATTATAAATTCATAGTCATCCATTTATAAACAATAGTCAATTATATGACCTACATTTTTTTTTTTTTTAAACTTAATATTTTTATATTATAATTATATGCCTTTTTTAAAAAAAAAAAAAAAAAAAAAGGAAATTAATTAAATATAAATATTATCATATAAAATAAATAGATATTTTTTATATATCCATACAATGAATTTTTTTTTTTTTTAAAATAAAATATAAAAAAAAAAAAAAAAAAGGGAAACGTTATGACAACAATATGATATTATATATATGTATATAATATTATATATATATATAATATATCATTTAATATAATTAATAAAAAAAAAAAAATAAATTCTATATTTTTTTAAGTATCCAAGGACTAAAAAATTACGGCGTTATTCAAATAACATAGTAATAATATATATATATATATATTATATATATGTATTATTTTTTATTATTTTTTTTTTTTTTTTTACATATTATATAATTTAATTATTTGTTTCTTCAAGATGTTGTTTTAATAAAATAAAATAAATTAATATGTATATTTAATAATTATAATATTATATATATATATATATATATATATATATATTTTTTTTTATTTTTATTTTTATTTTATTTTTCATTTTGTTTAAAGAATGAAGTGTTTTTTTTTGGATGAGGTTTTAATAACTCCAAATTCTTCGTTTGATTATAATAAGATTGATGAGGAAAATATCAAAAGGGATCTCAGAATTATAAAAAATGATAATAATTATAATTATAATTATAATTACAATTATGATAATATTAATATAGATAAGATATTAAATTGCTTGAATTATTATAAGAAGAATATTACAAATATAAATATATTAAATAATATTAAAGATATAACTATTAATTTTATTAAAAATATACAAGATGATATAAGAAACTATATTGAGAATGATAAAAATAGATGTATGGATTATTGTTTAAAATGTTTTATTATAGAAGATTTTAAAATTATAGGAAGTTATAAATATAATATGTATTTAAATAATTATATTAATATAGATATAGGTATAGAATATAATAATTTAAATATTGAAGAAGCAGAATATTATAATTATCAAGACTTTTATATATATCATAATAAATATATTAATATACTTAAATCTTTTTTTTATAAAAAGGAATTTATTAAATATGTAAAAGAAGCTAACATCCCTTTTAATCTAGATCTTTCTATAAGTGAAAGATCTTTTATAAATCTATATAAATCTATATTAGTAATAAATATTAGTAAACAAAACAAATATATAGGATCTATACATTTAATTTTATATCCATCAAGTCAGGTGCAAGATTCTATATTTAAGGTCTATAATGGGTTATATAAACGAGAATTAAATGAAAATATAAATGAAAATATAAAAATAAAAATAAAAAGTAATGACAATATTTATACACATGATAATATGAATGACAATATACATAATTATCATCATAATATTTTTTATAACAAATATAATAAACAAACAACAAATAAATTAAATGATATTATAAAGGATACCTCCCATTTAAATAATAAAGAGAAAGAAAACACAAATTATGTGCCAGATATAATTTTATTAAATTTTTTAATTACAGAAATATATATCATCAAGTGTGATAATCTAATTAATGAATGTTTAAAGAAATACAAGAATATCAAGAAAGCTATTAAACTTTTAAAATTATGGTGTATAAATAAAAAATTATTATATACACTTCCTACATATGAAAATAATAATTATATAAAATTAAAAAAGAAGGAAAAATATAAATTTAATAATTTTTTTTATTATAATAATATTAATTCCTTTGATTTAACTCTTTTGTGTGCATATGTATGCTATACAAATAATTTAGAAGATTCAGATGCATTAGATATTTTTCATAAGACCATTTATTTTATAAGTTCAATAAATATAAATGAATATTTTTATTCATATGATAAAGGTATATTTAAAATAAATAATAAATATGATGAAAAAAATAAAAAAGAAGTATCTCAAAATTTATTTTCTAATGACAAGAATAATATGAATACATTCCTTTTAAATTCAACATATGATATATTTAAAAATAAAATATATACATTTTTAGAATTAATTGAAGAATCCAAAAAAGCTATATATTATTTAAATCATAAAAATTATTTTCATTTATTTATAGAAAATAATGATTGTTTTCCTCTTAATTATGAAGAAGAAATATTATTTCCTTTTCTTGGAAATAATTATCTTTTTAATTATAATTTTATAATTGGTAATATAAAGAAAACATTAATAAAAGCATTGGGTGATCGACTTGATGACATTACATTTAGATTAGTGTCATATGAATGTATTGAAAAGGAAAAGAAAAAAATGACTACTTTGAAAAATAAAAAATATATAAATGGAAATAATAATAATATTAATCATGTAAATAATGATAATATTAATCATGTTAATATTAATCATGTTAATAATAATGATAATAATTATGATTATTTGTTGAAAACCTCTGAAGATATACTTATCAATAATAATATAATAACAAACAAAATAAAACATGGTTTCATTGACAAGAAAATGTTTATAGGGGTATCCTTTTTTATAAAAACAAATAATATTATTAGATATATGGATATCTCTAAATATTTATATAAACCTGAAAAAATCTCAGCATTCAAAAAATTCTGGACTGATAAAGTTACTATTAGAAGATTTGAAAATAATACAATTTTTGAAGTATTAATTTGGAATACACCAGGAGAGCATAAAAAAAAAGGAGGTTCAAAAAATGTAGATTCAAAAAATATAGATTCAACAAATGTAGATTCTACAAATGTAGATTCTACAAATGTAGATTCTACAAATATAGATGCAACAAATATAGATGCAACGAATGTAAATTCGTGTGGTTGTGAGCATTTAAATAACATAGAGGAGAACAATCAAAGTGACAACAACAACAATAATAATAATCATAATAATAATAATAATAATTATTATTATTATTGTGGGGAAGACAAAATAGAAAAAAAAAAAAAAAGAAAGAAAAAAAAAAAAAATCCAATTAAATGTCAAGGAACAGAAAATATACATGGTAAGATAAAAAATTATAATACATGCAATTTCATATTTGAAAATTTATGTAGCGAATTATATGAAGATAAAAATAATTCTATACATGTTCAAATAATAAAATATATTTTAAATAAAATGAAATTTAAAGAAGAAAAAGATTTAAAAGAAAGTCTTTATAAACAAATAAAAAAGAATATAGATCAAGATCATGATGATTCTAATATTTTTTGTTTTGAATATATAGAATATAAAACACCATATATATATTTTTCAAACCCATTATTTATTAAAGATATATATTTTGATTATTATGAATCCATATGGAATTATTATAATGAAATAAAATCTATACTTTATAATATAAGTGAACCATTTTTTTCAATTTGTAATATAAATAGTAGTAATGAATTTTTAAAAATGTCAGATCTAGGTTTTTTTAAAAAAAAAAGTCTACAAATTATTGATATTATTATAGATATTAAATTTAATTCTAATATATATAAAAATGGAATGCAATATTTTAAAAATTATGAAATCGTCAAAAATATAATAAAACATAAGTTAATAAATGAAAGTAGTAATAATAATATAATAAATATTGAACAAAAGAATTTCTTTATTGATATAACATTTAAACAATTTATATTTAGATTACATATTTTTACAAGTAAAATGTTTCAAAAATATTTAATACAAATTACAGATATGGATAATATAAAAATACAAACAGTAGATCATATAGATCAAATTAAAAATTATATTTATAAACCTTTAATATCTTCTTTTATTTATTATTATATAATGAAATTCTCATCTTTTCATATCTCTTTAAAAATATGTAAACTCTGGTGTATTTCGAATGGTATATATTGTTATGAAGATTTTATAGAAAACATCTTATTTTATATATATAGACAAGAATATAAAAAGCATTGTAAGATGAATAATTTTTATTATCAAAAAGGGGTGCATATCAATAATCATGGTTTAATCGAATTTTTTGACAGATACAAATCGTGGGATCATACACATATAATGGGTTCTATAAAACAAAAGATGGAGAAAGAAAAAAGGAATATTAATAATGACAATAGATGTGATACCAATTGTGATAATAATTATTTTTATACATTTCATAATGATGATTATGATTATGATTATGATGATGATAATCAAAGTGAGGTGGGACAATCGAAGGAAGACAAAAAGAATGGTAGTAGTTCTAAAAAAATCCAAAATGAAGATTCAAACAAAAATATTAATAGAAAAAATAAATCAAATGAAAAAAATATAATAAAGAAAAATTCATCTATTTTAAATTTGCAAAAAATAGAAAACGAAGAAGATAGCTTTTTAGATAGTTTTTCCTTTTCATCAAAAAATATTTTAATTAAATTTTTAAGATTTATTATAAATTATGATTGGCTTAATAATCCTTTAATTATTGAATATGATGAATCTGATATAAGTGAAGAATATAAAACCAAATTAATAAATTCTTTTATAACAAGAAAAAAAAATAATAAGGAAAACAAAAAAAAAAATTTTTGGATATGTTCAATATATGATCCACATTGTTTGTTGATAACATTACCTCAACAATCGTATGATTTCATAATGAATGTGGCAACAATTACGTTAAACAATATAAAAGAATTCCATCGTTATTATGATAGAGACAGTTGGATTTCTTTATTTTTTATGAAAAAGAAAAATTATGATATTATTTTACAATTTAATAAGCCAAAGGATTCTATAAATAAGTTGAAGGAAGAAATGAAAAAGGTTTCATATATAAAAAGGAAACAAGAATGTGTCGACATTATATTATATGATAATAATAATGATGATAATAATAATGATGGTGATGGTAATGATGATGATGATGATAATGATAATAGTAGCTATATGTGTGATGATCAATCTATAGATAACTCTATTCTTAATATGGAAGATCAAGAATTTAATCTTGATTATATAAATAATATAAAAAAAAATAATAATGTTGAAACATCAGATATGATACATAATTTAAAAGAATGTGAATTATTACATGTTTATAAAATATATTTACAAAATTTTATAAAAGATTTAGAAAATAAATTTTCATCAGATATTTCTATTTTATATAATCCATTATGTTTTGATCAAGTCCTAAATATAAATAATTTTAAAAATAAAATGAAAAATAAAATGAAAAATAAAATGAAAAAAAATATGCAAAAAAATATACACATATTAAATTCGTGGACACCCTATATTTTTATATCATTAAATCCACAATTAATAAAAAATTTAGATATATCATGTAATGATAAAAATGAATCCACTAACAAGGAATATATAAAAGATATTTATAATACATCTTTATCATTGAATAATATTAACTTGTTATTATATTACATAAAAAATAATGTTAAAGATTTATTAAAGACAATTAAATTTACAACAATATAAATATATTTCTAAAAATAATACTGTGAGGATATATTTATAATATATATATATATATATATATATATGTATATATTTATGTATTTTTTTTTTTTTTTTTTTTTTCTTTTTATTCACCTATTTTTTCATAATATGATAAAATTATAACATTATCATATTATTCTTTCTTTATATATATATATATATATATATCTTTTTAGTGATATATAATAAAAACGTGTTATTAAAAATTTTTAATATAAAATATAAAACTTATGATTCATATAAAATGTGAACAATATATATTTTGTTTCATAACATGGAAGTTGTTTCTACTTCAAAAAATAAAATAAAATAAAAATATTGACATATATATATTTTTATTTAAATTTCATAAGATACACAAGTTTAAATTATTTATTATATATATATAATATATATTTTGAGATATTTAAAAAATAAAAGTAAGAAGAAGAAAATATTAAAATGTGTATTATATATTTCATATCACATTATTGTATTCGGTCTGTATATATATATATTATATATATATATATATATTTTTTTTTTTTTTTTTTACACATCATATATATATATATATTTTTTATTTTTTATGTCATACATAAATAATGATTATATTAATGCAATGCATATTTTTGATATGTGTAATTCTCAACTTTGTTTTACATATATATTTATCATATAAAAATAATAAATGAAATAAATAAAATTATTAACAACTTATATATATATATATAAAAGGAATATATAAATAATAAATAAAATGTATTATATTTATTAAACTTAAAAATAAAAGGTTTCTTAAAACTATTTTTTATTTTATATTATAATAATCAAAAAAAAAAAAAAAAAAAAAAAAATACATGATAATAATATACTGTGTATTATTTTATATAAAATAAATAAATTGAGTAATATATATATATATATATATATATATTAATAAACGAAAATTTTGTGTCATAGTAAATATATATAGAGTTATTATATGAATATAATACATAATTATTTTTTTATTTTTTTTATTATTTTTTTTTTTTTTTTTCTTTTTTTTTTTTTTTTTTTTGGGTGAGGGTTAAGGTATTTTAAGTATCATGCATATATTTTGTTATTTATAAAAAAAGTTTCATTCATTTAAAAAAATAAAAATTATCATATAACATACTAGTAAAGAATAAATATATAAATATATACAATATATGCAATATATATAATATATATTTATATATATAGAAACGTTTGCCATATATTTTTTCCCTTTTTTTTTTTTTTTTTGTTTTTTTTTTTTGTTTATTACTTATTGATGAGTCAAAAAAAAAGAAACATAAAAAAATGGAGCTCAATATGAGATTATATATACTCTTAAGCCATTTAGGTTTGGCTTTTATTTTAATGTATGCTTTTATGAAATATGATGAATTTTATTTAGCTGTAGTATATTTATCAACAGAAAAATTCCCAAGAACAGTAATGAAAATATAAAAAAAGGAATATAATACGTGTGGATACAAATAAATACATACATATATATATATATATATATATATATATATATAATTACATTATGCTATCCACCTAATTATTTTATTTTATTTTATTTTATTTTTTTTATTTTTTTTTTTTTTTTTTTTTTTTTTTTTGAAGATAATTTATAATTTTTTTTTAATGGTGTTTATAGTATTATGTAAATTACTATTAAACGTTTTTATTGGAGAACTCAGATACTTAGAAGTCGAACAGCTTATAGATAATGCCAGGGCTTTTATAATGGATACCATCTTATTTTTAGTGTTATCTAAACCTACAATAAATGGAAAAGAGGTTTCTTCCATCATCTTAATTAAATATTTATCTATCATAGTTATCCTTAAGGCATATCACTTGGTCTTATATTCTCGAGTTTCAAATGTAAAAAGAAAGAAATATACATATAAAAATAAAAATAATGATACATATGTATATATATATATATATATATATATATATATATATATTTATTTATTTATTTATTTATTTTATTTTTTTAGATTTTTGAATTGGGTGTACCTAGAACACGAGTTCTAGTTAAATTGTTTATTTTTATGTGCCTACTCTCAATTGCGAACCTTACGTTGTTCACTTACTTTTATAAGAATTCCTTAAAAAATTCGACCATGTATTTATGGTTATTTTTTGAATGCTTAAGTATATTTGAGTCATGTCAAATATCCATATGTAAATTTTTTGTTAATGTAATTGATTTGAGATCGCCAAATGGATTGTCTTCAAAAGCCACCATTTTGTTTTTTCTAGATATCTTACATGATATTATGAGTTTGATAATATTTTTAGTTTTCATACTAGTATTTGTTTTAAACAATTTCAGTAACTTGCCTTTACATATGACTGCAGATATTATACATGTCGTAAAAACACTCATTTCAAGATTTAAATCTTTTCAAAAATATAGAGAACTCACCAAAAATATTGAAACAAAATTCGCAAATGCAACAGAAGAAGAATTAAAAGAAGCTGGAACTTGTATCATATGTAGAGATGATTTAAAAGAAGGATCCAAAAAATTATCATGCTCACATATTTTTCATGTAGATTGTTTAAAATCATGGTTCATACAACAACAAACGTGTCCTATCTGTAGAACCGAAATAAAACCATACGCAAAGAACGAACAAAATAAATCAGAGAATGATACAACACAAAACGAAAAACAAAATGAAAAAATAGAACAACCTACCATACAAGAAATAATTACAAAACCTAACTTTCTTATAAGCGATCAATCTATGTATTTAAATGACCAAAATATTGTAACTAATTTAAATGTCAATCAGGAATACTATACACCCTTAAATAAAAATATGAATTCAAAGGAGCAAATAAAAATTTTGATGGACATGGTAATAATATTACGATGCATATTAAATAAAAGAAATATATAAAATATGTGAAATGTGTGAAATATCTGAAATGTGTGAAATATCTGAAATGTGTGCAATTTAGTATTTCTAATATATATATATATATATATATATATGTGTACATTTTTAATATATTATTATATATATTTTTACCTTTGTGTAAATTTTTTTTTATTTTTTTTTACCTGAACTGTTCATGTAAATGTTAATGTATTTTATATATATATATATATATTTTACATGAACTGTTCATGCAAATATTCAAATATATACATATAAATATATATATATATATATTTATTTTTATTTTTTTTTTTTTTCAGTGCAATTATTATAGGGAACTAAGTTTGGTTTGCCTAAAAGAAATTGATAAAATAAATCATAGTTCTGTGCCAGCAAATGTAATGTTAAGAAACATATATGGATCTATAAATTATAATATATTAAATAATATGGAAGATGATGAGGTGCAAAAATATTTAAATAAGATTTCTCATATACCTCAAATGAAAGGTTTCAAGGAATATATAGAAAAAGTTTTAATTACAGATATGAAATATACTAAAGATATATATTCAACATTATGATATGCTTTTATTTTAGAAATAAATTAAAATAAAAATATATATATATATATATATATATATACATATATATGTACACATATTATTACTTAATACATTTTATTCTTTATATTTTTGACTACCTTGTTTTCGTAAGTTTGTTATTATTTTTTTATTTTCTTATTTGTCTTAATTTTTTCCTTATCTTTATTATATTATATTATATTATACTGTATTATTTTATTTTATTTATTTATTATTTTATATTTTTTTTTGTACACTTTATATATATATAATATATAATATATATATATATATATATATTTACATATATTTGATATATCTTTATTGGATGTTTAAAAATATATACACTTTAAAAAAATAAAAAGATATTAAATTATTTATTTCAGCATTTAATAATATATATATATATATATATAATATGTATAATTATATAAATATTTTTATAGAAAAAAATACCTTCCCCAAAAATGTTGGCACCACACTCTATATATATAAATATATATATATAATATATATAATTATATAAATGTATTAAAATGCATTTTTTTTTTTTTTTTTTTTTTTTATTTCATTTATTTATTATTTTTTTTTTTTTAAATATTATTATTATTACCTATTATTTTGTAAACAAAAATAATAATATAGTTTAAATGTATTTAATTATAATATATTATATATATATGTATATGAATAATATTCATTTATAATGAATTTAAAGAAAAATTATATATGCATTTTGTTCCTCTTTATTTGCAGTTCATATATTTTAATAATATATATACATATATATAAATATATATATAACACATATAATAAATTTCTAATTATATATATATATAATATATATATGTTTAGACATAAATACATTAAATGATATACATATAAAATATTTTAATATATACCAAAATGAAAAAAGTACATATCATTTAATATATATATAATATATAATGTTTACGCATTCCTCTTCCTTTTTTATTTTTATAAACTTTAGTATAAAAAAAACATATACCGAAATATTATATTTTATATGTAAGATATATTATATCTCATAAAGAGATAAATAGAATACTTCCGAACCTTTTTTTTTTTTTTTTTTCTAATAAAGTGAAAAAAAGAAGATATGAAAAAATGATCACAATTTTTATATATGATCTTTTGTGTACCAACTTTTTATTTACTTCTGCTTTTTATTCTTATATAAATAAGAGCATACCCTGAAAAAAAAAAAAATATATATTTATATATGTATATTTTTTGTGTTTATTTATTTGATTACATATTTATTCCTTTGTTTATTTTGTTATATTTTTATAATTAACTTTTTACGTGCACAAATAATATTTAAAATAGGTAGTTGTTTTTTTTTTTTTTTTTTTTTTTTTTTTCCACTTATAATAAGAATGACGCAAATTACTATTTCCGCAAATAATGGTAAGAATGAAAACCATTACAATAATAATAACAATAATAATAATAGTAATAATAATGAATGTAAATATAATAACAAAAAAAGGGTAGTAGATGGATGTTTAGAAGAATCTATTGAAAACGAATATAATAGAAATATAAAAAAAACATATCCAAGTAAAAATCACGCAGATGAAAATACCCTACCTGACTTTCTTATAAAATATTATGAATGGGAAGAATTACCATCATTTTATAATTTACCATATGGTTTAATTAATAAAAAAAATGAACATTTTTTTAAGGACAAAAAGGAATGTTTTAATGAATGCATAAAAGAAAAAAACACTAATCTTATTAATATTAAAAATAATGATAAAAAGGACCATACTCAAAATAAAAACTGTGATAATTTTAATTTAAATAAAGGAGAAAATGATATAGGTGTAGAAGAAAAAGAAAAAGAAAAAGAAAAAGAAAAAGAAGATGTGTGTATAAAAAATAATTATGATGAATTTGCACTTTCACTTATTTATGATGATATTATAACGTATTTTTTTAAAGTTCAGGACCAAGATACGAAAGTAAAAGGTACATCAAATAATCTGCAAAGGAAAAATAATAATGATCAAAATTATTATAATATAAAAAAGGTGGAAGGAAATATAGCTAAATTGAACTGCACTGTTCAACAGAAAATTTTAAAAACAAATATTAAAAAAGAGGATACCATAACAAAAAAAGAGCATCAAAATGGTGATTGGTGTGAGAATGCGAAAAATTGTAATTATTGCGAAAAGGGAAAAAGTTGTGTTAATGAGAATAAATGTTCAGGTAAAAATGAATGTACAGCTAAAAATGAATGTTCAGGTAAAAATGAATGTTCAGGTGAAAATAATTGTACAGCTAAAAATGAATGTTCAGGTAAAAATGAATGTTCAGGTGAAAATAATTGTACAGCTAAAAATCAATGTATAGCTAAAAATGAATGTTCAGGTGAAGAAGGTCCTAGCGAAATAAATTGGATGAACGATTTTATTTGTTTAACAAACATTCAGATTTTATCAAAAAATTGTAATAAATTTAAGGAATGGAATAATTTGGAGATTATCATTCCTCATATAATAAATTACTGTTGTAGTGTTCGTTCCTGTATATGTAAGAACAGTTTTTTAACTATAACATACATATGTAAGAGTTTAAAGGAAGAGAAGGCTATTTTATGTAAATTTTTTGTTTATATATTTCCACATATTATAAAAAAATTGGATATAAAAAATAATTTTTTAAATAAATGTGTAACTAATGCAATTGAAGAATTTATGTTACATAGTAATAACATAAACAACTATGAGATGTTAAGATTAATATGTTCCTATTCGAATGATAAGAATTCTTCTATATCCAAAAAATTGTCTTATTTTGTTTATTTGTTTTTAAAAAACTTACCACAAAAAGAATTAATAAAATTCCGTATAAGAGATTTTGCATCACCTTTCTTAGATTTTATAAATGCAAAATTAGAGGATACTAAAAAATATATAAAACAAGCATTACAAATATTGTTAGAATATCATGATGAGGATAATATTATAGATAATTTCAAAATAGGCCTTGAAAAAAATAACCAAAAAAATCAAGTACACAATTTCTTTCTTATCAGTAAACAAATAAGAAATATTTTAAGAAAAGATGATAATACAGACACTTTAAATAAAAAATATGCAACGTTTCATGATTTCAAAAATACGAAATTTGTGAAAAGTGTTAAAAAACCATCTTCATTCAAGTTTTAATATATCAAGGGGGGGTGAACATTATGGACATGTATATGTTATGTGTATATATTTATTTTATTTTATTTTATTTTTTTTTTTTTTTGTCATCTACAAAATGAATACATTTTTTAAGTCTTTTTTAATGTGCCCATATATATATATATATATATATATATATACATATTCATGTGAAATTTTTCTTACATATATATAATGATAAATTCTTTAATCTAATTATACAATCCAGCTTCTTTCTTCTTTCATTGTTATCTTTATTGTATAATCATCGAAATGAACAACTTATTTAATATACTATTCATATAAATATATATATATATATATATTTTTCACCGTTTATAAAATAACAATACCTTTATTTTATATATATTATACACATAATTATTATAAAAAAAAAAAAAAAAAATTATTATTATTGCATACTCTTTCATATATAATATGGTTCCTTTGAATATATGGAATTGAAGGTTTAAAAAAAATTTCTTCTATTTTATGAGGATTATAATAAATAGATATATTTATATATAAATGTATTAATATATATTATACTTATTGATTTATATTATAAATATTTTTTATGCATAATATATATATATATATATATAATATATATATTATATAATATTTATATATATATATGATATCCTTTTAATAGCTTGTATACAGATGCGCTCTTTTCTTTGTTTTTATTTTTTTTCTCTTTTTTTTTTTTTTTTTTTGTTTTTTTCTTCATTTTAGCAATTCACCAAAATAAAATATAAAAATGAAAAGTATATTATAATGACAAAACTAAAGTAATAATAAATGAATAAGATGTGGTAGGATATAATGAAAAAAAAAAAAAAGAAAAATTATATCTCGTGAATCATATATAAATTATATAATACATATAAAATATAATTATATTATATAATTTATATATAAATATATATATATATATATATATATATATATATATATATATATATATTTATATATGAGTTTATCTTTCTTGTGGAATTTTTCATTCATTCATAAATATTTATATATATATATATATATATATATATATTTATTATATTGTCAATTTTATTTATCATTATTTATGAATAAATTTTCATATGAATGTTTTATTATATATATGTTAAAATTTTATAAATATAAAAGTAGAAAGATAAAAAAAAAAAAAAAGCATAAAATATTTTCACATATTGATAATATTAAAATAAATTAATGTGTTATATATATATATATATATATATATATTTATTTATTTATTTATATATATTTTATTTTTTCTGTAATATTTGATGGATGTTATAAAATACCTTCCATATGATTATATAATATAAGGTAACACTTTAAAGGTTCAAATAATTAGTATAAAAAAAAAAAAAAAAAAAAGCTAACCAAAAGAGAATGTCAATACAAGAAAACCAGAAAGTGTTACGTTCTTTAATAAGAACTGTAGGAAGGATATCTGAATTTTTTGATGAATATGATATGTGGAAATGTTTTTTGTCAAATATTTATAGATATGAAAATGAGAAGTGTGATAAATATAATGATTTTATGAAACATTATTTAAACAACAATACACATTATTGTCCTATAAAATCAAGTAATAAAAAATTAAGAGGAGAATTATTAAAATATATGAGAAGAAATATAAATGATGAACAAGTATACAATATAGGTTTTACAGCTATAAGACATTTAGGAAGAATAAAAAATTTATTTACAAATGTATCATCTAATAATAATATGAATATACAAAATAATGTAGAGAAAAATATTATGAACATGGTTTATAATAAAAATATCTGGGCTTCGAAAGAAGAAGAGTTTTTATTTAAAAAAAATTTAACAATGATACATTTTAATAATACTAATGATAGAAGAAAGAATTCGATGCATGATTATAATGATACATTGTATGAGAATGAAAAAAATAAAAAAAATAAAAAGAGTAAAAAATCGTATACTTTAAAAAAAAAGTATATGATGAATAGAAGATCACATAAAGCTTCCTTTCAAGAAATATCTCATGTGAGTGACAACTTTGACAGTGTAAAAAATACAATCAATGTTATTAAAAAGGGTGATGATAATAAAAATGGTGATTATAATAAAAATGGTGATGATAATAAAAATGGTGATTATAATAAAAATAGTGATGATATTAAAAATAGTGATGATATTAAATACAATAATGATCTTAAAAACAGTGATGATATTAAATACAATAATGATCTTAAAAACAACGATGATCTTAAAAACAGTGATGATAATATTTCAAACAATATAAATTATAATAATCAACATATTAGTGATGCACCTGTAAATAATAATAATTTGACCAGTAAGGATAATTCAATTTCGAATTTATTATTTAATAAAATGAATCATTTAAACAAAAATAAAAATAATGTTCTGAAAAAAAGTATTCATAAAAATGAAATTAAAAAGGGAACCATATTAATATCACACCCATTAACTTCAAACCCTCTATGGAATAGAGCTGTTATTCTGATTACACATAAAGAAAAAAATAATATCGTTTGTGGTCTTATATTAAACAAACATCCTTTATATAATGATTATATGGAAATGTCAAATAACAGAGAAATAAATAAAATTTTAAATAAGATATACTTAAGAAAGAAAAAATTTATTCATGATATAATAGGAGATTATATATCCAATGGCAAAGAAAAGAATAACGTATATGACAACATAAAAGATGATGAAGAAAAGACTATTCAAAATAATATGAGAAATAATTGTGATACTTTAGAAGATAATAATGTTATATATAATGAAAAAAATATAAATGATAATATAATAAATAATGAAAAGAATTTATCAATTAAAAATAATATATCTAAAATATGTGATGAGAATAAACATAGTCATTGCAATGAAGAAGATAATATACAAGGAGAAATAAATTGTCAAGAAAAAAATGAAATTTCTAATAATAATATAAAACATTTTAAGAATAATGAATTATTAAAAAGTAACAAGAAAAAATATAACTATTTATTAGAACAAAAAAAATATCAAATAGAAAAAAAAAAAGATTTAAAATATAATAATCAAACAAATAATTCAGATGATTTTCCAACATTAAAAGATTTACAAGAAATGTTTTTAAGAATACAATTTCGTAGTTCTACTAAATATCATATGAATAAAAAAGTAAAAAAAAAAAATAATTTTTTTGTTATGATGGATGAACATCTATTAGATATTATCACTCATTATATTATCAAATTAAATAAAGTTCCTTTGTACTTACGATTCTTACCTTCATATAATATAGGTTCCATGACAGATATTAAAAATGAAATTAAAAAATTACAATTCCTAAACGAATTCTATAAAATTTATTTTGAAAAATACAACAAATGGAAAGTTGTTATCATTAATAATAGAATACATATATTTGATAAAGAAAAAAATAAAAATAAAATTAACACATTCGACAATAATCATATAGAAACAAAAAATCATCAAGAAGATAAAAAATTAACAGAAGAAGAAAAAGAATTAATTCATAAAAAAATTCAAAAATTTAAAGAAACCAATCAACTCAATTACGATCCAAAACAAAATGAAAAAAAGAAAAAAAATAAAAAATATAAAAATTACAATAAAAGAAATAACGATGGCGCAAACAATTCAACAATTAATACTACAAATACAGGAATTTATGATAAGATAGATGAAAATGAAACAGACACACAAATGAAGAATCACGATAATGTTTATGATACTGAACAGGAAGAACTCGATGACGAAGACGAAGACGAAGATGAAGATGAGGAAGATAGTTATGATGAAGATGAAGATGAGGAAGATAGTTATGATGAAGAGGATGAAGAAGATAGTTATGATGAAGAGGATGAAGAAGATAGTTATGATGAAGACGAAGAAGAAGTAGATAATTACGACCATGTAAATAAAACAAATGATAAATTGGAACATCAAAATGGTGAATATAACCATGCTATAAAAGATAATAATTATAACGAATCACAAAATCAAGAAATTATACATAATAATGAAACAAATCAAAAAAATAATAAAGTATCTTCTATAAATAAAATTAACTCAAATAAAATACATGCAAACTATTTATTAGGAAACCCAGTAAATTTGTTTTGGCTAGGAGGCCCTTTACCTGGATTAACCATTTTACATAATATGAAAAAATATTCGAAAAATGTCGTGGTGAATGATTTGATATATGAAGGGTATAATGAAGGTGTGAACGAAGGTGTAAATGGAAGTTCAAACGAAAGTGTAAACGAAACTATTAGCACGAATGAAAAAATAAATATGTTAAATAATGTAAGTATGAACAACAGCTTAAATGTTTTAAATAACGTAAATATGAATGATAATATAAATATTATACATAATAATAATGTTATCCTAAATGATAACTCAACAAATAATTTCACATGCTCAACTATATCTAAAATGAATGATGAGCAGTACAATATCAAACATTGTAATATCATAAATGATAATAATATGAATGATGTTCATAATAATATGAACGATGGTCATAATAATATGAACGATGGTCATAATAACATGAACAGTGATCATAATAACATGAACGGTGATCATAATAACATGAACGGTGGTCATAAAAAATTGATAAAAAGATTTATTGGAAAGGCTACATGGGATATGAACCAACTCATTGATGAATTGAATAATGATTATTGGATAGCAATAAATTGTGACAATAAAGAATTATTATCTAACATTATATTTAATACATCTAATGACACAACTAGTAATAATATTAACAATTATTTTGATAATTCAACATGCGGACATGTGTCTTCTAATTCTTATAAAGGAGAATGTCTATGGGAAAAAATATTGGCATCTTTAAATAATGACTATGAACAGATATCAAAAATACCACAGACTGTTATAGATAACTTTTTAAAGGATTTTAAAAGTGTAGAAAATGAATGAAAAGAAAAAATATATGTATATTATATAAATAGCTCAGGGGAAAATTAGTACATATTATATGTATATATATATATATATATATATATATATATATATATATATATATTTATGAGATATTATTTTGATCATATGACTCTTACATTTAACAAATGTAAAATGAATTTTTATTTTATTTTATTTTATTTTTTTTTTTTTTTTTATAATGATGTTGTATTTAAAAATAATATCATATGTGTATATATTAATTTCCTTTTTGTTTACATTTATATTATATCTTTTTTTGATTAAATATATTTCAGTTATCCATGAATCTTTTTTTTTTTTTTAAAGCATTATTCATAAATTTGTTTTATTTTAAAAAATATAAATTTGTAATTTTCAATATGTATATTAAAAAGGATAAAAAGTAAAATAAATATAATGTGACATGATAAATATTATGAATACTTTATTTTGGAATATTTTTCTTTAATATTTTTGTTTTTTCCCCTAATACGAAAAAATACACACATATATAAATATATAATATATATATATATATTATGTGTGTTTGTTTTTATATATTTGCTTATATTAAAAAAAGTGAGACTTAAATCAAACATTCATTTTAATAATTAAAGAAATGTGTTTCTTTTTACAATATGAATAAAAGCATAAACTGTTACAAAAACAAAAAAAAGATAAATAAATAAATATATATATATATATATATATATATATATATAATATTTATATATACATATATATGGTGTAGAATATTTATTTGTCCTATTTAATTCGAGGACCGAAAATTCTTACAAAAAAAATAAAAAGCAAAATTATATAAATATATTATATATATATATAATATTGAACAGTATGAGTATAGTAAAGTATTAATAATTATATGTTAATATATATTAACATATATCCTTATTTTATTTTATTTTATTTTTTTTTTTCTTTTTAAAAACATCGATCATATATGATATTATGTCCTGAGTCATGATATTCCTTTTTAGAAACCCACATTTGTTGAAATGTTCCCAGGCTAGCTAAAATGGATCCACCTAGCCAAGAAGAATATTTGTGTTCTACTAATGAAGTCATATTTAAGATTTTGAATTTATTTGATTGTGTAAAACATTCTTTTTCTTTTAATGAATTATGTAACCTTTCAATAAGACCTGGGAATAATGATGAACCTCCTGTAATAACAATAGATTGTAAAAGTTCTTTTCTAATATCAACATCTGTTGATATAATACAATTTATAATTGACTGTGGTAATCCTTTAAAATTGTTTAGAGATGGTATGGATTGAAATAAATGTTCAGAAATATCATATTTATATTTATAAATATTAATTTTATATCCATCTGGTAATTCAAAAAATTCTTCTTTTAATGATCCATCTTTTATATTATTGTCATTAGATATTTGTATGTTATTTTCATCTTTCAAATTTGTATTGATTTGTATACTATTTTTTTTATCCTCGCATTTAAATTCATCATTTATAATACGTGTTTTGCAAACGCTTTCTTTCATATATCGAATTACATCTAGAATACATTCTTCTTTATATGAATGATGTATATTATAAAAAGGGTTCAAAATATTTTGTGAAGAATTATCTTGATAGTTATTATAGTTATTATAGCTATTATAGCTATTACCATGATTATTATCAGTACCACTATTATTTTTATTGTCATAATAACTTTGATTATTATCATTTATATTATTGTTATAGGATGTATTCCTATTATTATTACCATTACAAAACACAAAATAAGGAACAATATTTACATTGTCTTTTTTTAATTGCTCATATATTATTTTATCAAAATATTCTCCTCCTATATTATATTCCAATGAATTTTTTTGAAGAACATATCCTTCATATACTGGATTTATATTCAAAGAATTATATCCAATATCTATAATTAAAGATGTAGATCTACCTAGGCTAAAGGATGTTAGTTTTGCTTTCTTTGAAAAATATAATGCAGGGATATTATATTTTTCAAATAATATTTCTGTCATTTCTTCTCTTATTTTATGATTATGCATATTAAATTCTGTTAATAATATTGGATGCTCTTCAAATTTTAGATTTAATCCACCTAATTTTATAGGATCCATTATTATATCATCAGCACATTCAAAAACTTTACCTATCTCTACACCTTCAATAGAATATTCTAATATTTTTTCAAAAACATCGGCATTTAATTTTATATCATCATTATTATCATCTTTATAAAATAATGGTTTTATTTTTATATTTTCATTTCTATTATATAAATTTAAAGGAAACTTTAATTCTTTATAATTTATATTTTTTAAAGATCCATTCATATAATTATTATCTTCATCATTTAATTCTTTTTCTCCGCATATACTATTCAAAAATATACGTGGAGTATCTTCTTGATTGTGTCCTATTTTACAACTATAAAAACCTAAATCTACTACTAGCGATGATATATCTTCTCCTCCACATAAAAAACTTACATTTTCATCATCTTTTAATTTCATATTTTTTTTTTTTTCTTTTTTTAAATTAAATGTGTTCCTTTGTCCTTACTGGATATGTATGTGTATCTCAAAAAAAAAAATTAAAACAACAAAAAATATAATTATAAATATATTGATATATTGATATATTGATATTATATATGTAATAATATATATATATATCTATATTTTTTACATATATGTTATTATTATCCTTTATGATGATACATATTTTTCATTTTATATATAAGGCTTCCTCAATTTATTATTTATTTTTAATTTATATTTTCTATATATATAATAATATATTTATTTACAATTCTTTAAAAACATATTACTTTTTTCAATTTTTTTCTTGCTATTAAAATTGTATACCCATGGGTCAGAAAGAAAAAAAAAAAATAGGTAAAGAAAAAATATTAAAATTATCTATTATTAAATGTAATTATTTATAATAATATATATTTGTTTTAATTAGATTAATGATTATACATATATATAATAATATAAATATATATTAATTTATACATACATTATATATATATAAATATAATATATATATAAATATATATATATATACTATAGTTTGTTTTTTCATAGGGATAATTAGGTATAAAAAAAAAAAAAATAAATAAAATAAAATAAAATAAAATAAAAAAAATACATATTAATAATTATTAATAATAATATATTATTTTGAAAATATTATTTAAATGGTGTTCTCTAGATAAGACTTTATAATAATCAGTATGTTTGAAAATTATTTATTTGAAAAATTTACAACATATTTATGAAGATAAAAAAATAGTAATAATGGCAAAATGAGTAGTTAAATATAGATAAAAAAAAATAAAATAAAATAAAATAAAATAAAATAAAAAAAAGAAAGAAAAAAAGAAAAAAAGAAAAAAAGAAAAAAAGAAAAAAAGAAAAAAAGAAAAAAAGAAAAAAAGAAAAAAAGAAAAAAAGAAAAAAAGAAATAAGAATATCAAATTTTCTAAAGATAATGAACTAAAAAAGATAATTATATATATATATTACATATATACTAGGTTGTATTATTAATTGGATTTATTTATTTACTTATTTACTTATTTATTTATTATTTATTATTTATTTATTTTTTTTTTTTATTGTATTTTAATAATTTTTATTATTAGATATATTCATTTATTATATATTGTTAGAATTATTTATAGAGAGGAAGAAAAATATTATAATTTGTGTACTTGGATATAATATCAATTATATGTAAGTTCATTATTTCAATTTTATATTTAGAAGGATCTATTTTCATATATATTTATTCATTTTAAAAAATAATAAAATGAATTAAGTGTATAATACACTTTTTTAAAATATTAATAAGATTTATATAAAAAAAAATATGGTTATATTCTATTCTGTATGATATTAAAATGATGGTTATGGTTAATTTTTCTTATTATTTTTTTTTATAAAAATCAAATAATTAAAATTTAAAGTATTCTATAAATATAATGAACATTATTATAGTACACCATATAAATATAATTAATTCAAAATGTTAAGACACAACAAAAAAAAATTGTTCTATACTCAAAATATAATATATATATATATATATATATATGTTGTACATTATTTTATCCCATTTTGATAAGTCCCTAAATACGTACAATATAGTCAATTTATATTTATTCTATAAATGTTAACTCTTATTATTTTTTTTTATTCATGCGTTTATAAAAATTATGAACAGTTCAGGTAAAATTTTATTAAATTTTCATATTTTATTAAAAAAAAAAAAAAAAAAAAAAATTTGTTCATAAATTTTTTATATTTTTCCCATATAGCTATTTAAAAAATATATAAATTCACTGTGAAAAATTGTGTATACCACTAATAATATTTAAAAAAAATTACATTATATATATATATATATATATATATATACTCATTAAAAATACCCTCCTAAAAGAGGTTTAACAAAAATTATAATATTTACACATTTGAACAAATAAGGATGCATATTTTGTTATTCTATATGTTAAATTCTCATACATTATTACAATTTAAAGAGTGAAAATAAATAAATAAAATAATAAATATATGTATATATATATATATATATAATGTTATATATTATGGAAAAAATATGTTCAACTAGCCAAAAATAATTTATCACTATAATATATATATATATAATTTTTTTTTTTTTTTTTTTTTCTTATTGTAATAAAATGTTTTGAACAAATATTTACCTTAACATTTAATTTCTGATATTTTTTATAAAAATTAAAATAACATATATATATAAAATATATATATATGTACATATATTTGTAATGTCTTAAAACAACAACAAAAAAAAGAAACCAACAATTTCATAATTATATACATGTCATATTTTTTTTTCAAAATAATAAGACGGAATAAAAATCTTCTTATAGTAAATTTTACAGAACCATCTGTTGCTATAACATCAAAACGTTTGTAAAAAAAAAAAAAAAAAAAAAAAAAAAAATTTACATGCACGTAAAATTGAAGAAAATGCGAATTTTCCATTGAAAAATGAAAAATATCATAACATAAAAAAAAAATAAAATAATAAAACAAAACAAATAAAAACAAAAAAAAAAAACCAGAAAAGCCATATAAACCAAAAAAAAACTAACAAAACAAACAAATTCGTAAATATTTATTAGCCATGAATATATGAATGATAAATGTATTCATATAAAAAATAAAGAATCAGAAAACGTTGGAAACGATAAAATCAAAAAAGAAAAAAAGAGACAGATATATTATTTCCAAAAGAAAAGAATATGATATAAATATTATATTCTCTAATAGTCTTGTTAAAAAAAGAGAATTCAATTTTATGTATATCATCTTATCCATATATAATTACATAACATAATAAAATGAACTATGATAATAATAATAATAATAATAATAATTTAATGAGAAAAAAAATACAATTAAATAAAATTAAATCGCCAAAAGATTTGGTACAATTTAAGAAATCGAAAACAGTAGAAGGAAATGTTAAAATAAAAAACCATGTACTTTATAATGATACCAAAAAAAATGGAAAAGAGAAAATCAAAAATTTATCTCGGACATATCAAACTATAGATGCTCATACATTAAATAGAAGTAAAAAAAATAAAAAAAAAAAAATTCATTATAATAATATAATAAACCATCCTAAAAAAACAAATCTTCCTTTAGACGAAAACACATATTCTGATGAAGATAATTTTATATCTGAAAAATTAGAAAAAGAAACTGATGAAAAAATAAAATACATAAAAGACAAGATCTTAAATAAATATAAAGATCTCTTTGAAACATACAATAATATTATAAATGTATTAATTAATAGTAATGAAGAAATAAAAGTTGAATTAAATAGAGAAACTATTTATAACTTTTTAAAAATGTCATATAAATATGCTGATTATAATTATTCTCTTGCATGTGCCATACTTTTATTGATACATAGATTGAATTATCCTGATATAGAATTAAATGATAATGAAAAAGAGGCTTTAGAAAATATATTTAGATCTTATAGTTATCATACTATATTATCATATAAATATGCCTTTAAAGCATATCATCACAACGACAAAGGCACAAATAATAATAATGATCACAATAAAAGTTACAACGACAATTATAGTAATAATCACAACAATAATCACAACAACAACCATAACAATAATAATAATAATAATTGTATTACTTTGCAAGTAAAAAAAAATATATGTAAATCTATTCGACATAATATTAAAAATAAATTTCTCTTAAATTCTGAAGCTATAATAAATCTAATAAATTGTATTTTTTATACAATAAAGGATGAACGAAATAAATTCTTCTATACTTATTTAAATGCCAATCAATATAAAATAATATCAGATATGACTGAAACAGGAGTGAAATATAAATATGAACAACTAGCGGAACGAACCTTTAAAAGAGCTTTAGATTTAGGAATGATTTATTTGAAACCTACCGATATTAATTTTTTAAATTTGGCTAGTAGCTACATTTATTTTTTATATTTCAATTTAGGATATGAACAAAAAGCATTGAATATATGTATAGACATATTTGACAAATCTTCAAATATATTAGACCAAATTGAAGATAAAGATCATGTACATAAATGTTTAGAAATTTTAAGTAAAATGAGACACAACATAAAACGTTGGTCTAAAAAATTAAATAAAAATAGTATACTCTTTTTAACATTCTGAAGTATTAATATATATATATATATATATATATATATATATTTTTTTCTGTATGGGAGTATTTTCTTATTTTTTTCATTTTTGCAGTACTATAAATCTGTGTAATAAAATGCTTATATAGACATAAATGTTTTTCATATAAATATATATATATAATATACATCTTTGAAATAAAAATAAATTTTTGAAGACAATTTTTTTTTTTTTTTTTTTTTTAAAACTCTTAAAAAATGTTTACTCAGTATACAATTCATGTATTTAATGTTATTTTAATTATATTATATTCCAGAAGTATATAATAATATATAACATAAAAATATGTAGAAAACAAAAAAAAAATAAAATAAAATATAAGGTATGGTATAATATGATAATATATAATGAATTAATTGTATAATATAATAATAAAATAAATCATTTAATAAATTAAAATATGTACAAATTTATAGATAGCCATTTGGGCATCTAGCCATTATAAATAAAAAAAAAAAAAAAAAAAAAAAAAAAAAAATAAAAAAAAAAAAAAATATATAATATAATATATATATATATATATAATATTATTAACAAGTCAGGTAAAAAAAATAAAAAATAAATAAAAATAAATGCATATTCACAAATATATAAGTGTGACCCTTATTTTACAAATATATACTTATTTCATTTATCACTTCCATTTATATCTCCTTTTTCTTCTTTTTGTTCTTTTTCTCCTTTTTGTTCCTTTTCTCCTTTTTGTTCCTTTTCTCCTTTTTGTTCTTTTTCCTCTTTCGTAAGATATTTATCTGGATTTACAAAATAAGGTATTTTCCCCTTAATCCAATCATTTATTATTACCTTTGAAACGGACGTAATATCTGGTTCTCCTCCTTTAAGAAGTTTTCCCATTTTTTTGGCTAATATCTCTAAAAATTCTTCTGAATTTTTAAATGTTAGATCTTCTGGTAATTTATAAATTTTGAGTATATAAGATAAATTGACCATTTTAAAAATATCATCAATATAAAAATGTGGATTTGTAATTTTTTCAAGTCTCATGGTGCATCTTAAAATTTTTTCAGAATCTTCAATATCATATGGTACGATACCAGGGCAATCAATAAGATATATTTTATTTGTGAGTTTTATGAATTGCCAATATTTTGTTTGTCCTGGTATACATGCTGAAATACAAACAACTTTTTTTTTTAAGGAATTAATAATAGCACTTTTTCCAACATTAGGATATCCTATTAATCCAATATGGATATGTTTTTTTTTTTGACTTTTAAAAAAATCAGTATATTGTCTGATAATATTAAATAAATCACTTTTTCCAAAGGGTTTATTAATATTAGCATGATATGCTATAGTTGGATATTCTTTAGAGAGTATTTTTATCCACTTTTCTGCTACTGAAACAGGTATTAAATCAATTTTGTTTAATATTAGTATCATATGTTTATTGGGTCTATCTTTTTTTAATGTTTCTTCTAATTTTTTACATCTTGTACCTATAGGATCACGTGCATCTAATACTTGTAAAAGAATATCTGAACTATCAATAACTTTATATAATTCTGTCCATATTCTTTTTGATTGTCCTATTTTTAATAATTGATCTTTACTAAATTTTTTTTCTATTTCATTTTTTTTTTCAATTAAAGAATTATCATTTTTTGTTTCATAAGAAGATAATTTTTGTTCTGCACGTTTTGCATATTCTTCTAAAGTACCAACATTTAGTTTAGGCTTTTTTCTTTTCTTTTTTTTACTATATACATCATGATATTTTTCAATACGAAGAAAGTTTTCATTTTTATATTTTTTTGTAACTACATTTTTTTCATCTTTTAATAACTCCACAGGAATTTTAGATCGTTTTATAACAATACTAAATGGATCATGTGTTGTTTCTTCTAATTTATTTCTAAATATTTCTAATTTATTTTGACTTATTGTTCTAGTATTATTAAACCATTTAATACTTGGCTCGATTCTTCTCACTTCATTTATTTTCTGATTCATTTTTTTTAAATTAGCTTTCGTACGATACATTTTTAATCTTTTTAATTTTTCAGCTTCCTTTTTCTCTTGACCATTTCCTTTATTTATTAAGCGACCATTTTCCTTAACATTATTAACGCGGTTTTTAGCCACGCTTAGGTTTTTTATTTTCAAGCTCCCCTTCTTTATCATTTTCTTTTTTTTATTGTTTTTTTTTGAGATATAATATATAAATATATAATGATGAAAAAATTAAAATAAATGAATAATTAATTATATATATATATATATTATATATATATTATATATATAGTATATATTTTTTTTTTTTTTTTTTTTTTTTTAATTGTAAATATTTATTTAAAAATACATCAAATATGTAATGTAATGATAATAAATATTTACCATCACTATTCAATAAAATTTCATTACATCATTTTATAAAAAATTAATAATTATTTTTATTTCTATACCTCAAGGTAAAATTTTTTACCATCACTTTTAAAAAAATATTTATTTTACAATATAATGTGAGTATACTTAAAATATTTATTATTTATTATTAATTTTTTTTTTTTTTTTTTAATTCTTAGGAAAAATTTTAACGGTATAATAATTGTTACATATATATATAATATATGTATAAATATAATTATAATATATATATATAATATATAATATATACTATATATTAAATAGTAACATCTAAAAAAAAAATATATATAATATATAATATATATATATTTTTTATATAAGATATAAAAATTTATATAACTATAAAAATCTTATCTTTCTTAAGAAATATATATATTTTTTCTTTTTTTTTTCTGTTCTTATTTTACAATCCTCTTTATATAGATAAAAGAAAAAAAATTATTAGAGTTTACAAAGAATTAAGAAAAAATAAAAAAAAAAATAATAATAATAATTATTATTATAATTATTATCAATAAGGTTATAAGACAACAAATATATTTTAATTTTTTCTAAATACCATATTATTTATGTATTTTATATCCTGTCCTTAATATATATATATATATATTTTTGTATCCATAGAAAAATAAATAGTATTAAAAAAAAAAAAAAAAAATGCACTTTTAAAGCACATAAAACATAGATCATTTCCTTCTTTTTTGTTTCTTATTTATGTACATGATGAATAAAATATATACATAAATATAAATATATATATATATATAATATATGTATAATAAAAAGATAAAATGTTTCTATTCCTTCCAATTGATGTTGATTAAAAAATATAAATTTTTTTATTTTTTTATTTTTTTATTTTTACGTGTACATAATAATGAATCTTCAATACTAAATAAATATTATAAGCACATCATAAAATAATAAAAAATAAATATTTTTTTTCACATTCTATATTAATATGTATACTGATTTATTTTACTTCTTTTAAAATAATTCTGCAAAATTAATTTGCATGACCCATGAAATATTATTTTATATATATCCAAATTATATTTAAATAAATGTTATTCTCTATATGAATATATATCATCCTTCTTTATATTTGTGTGTATAAATTTTTTTCTTCTCTCATAAAAACATCATAAAATATAATATAATATAATATATATATATATATATATATATATATATATATACATATGTATTTATTAATATATTTCTTTTTCTTTGTTTAACTATATTATCAAACTATAAGATCAAATTTAGTGTCTATAAAAATATATACTTATTT
>NC_041706.1:877500-897500 GCF_900097015.1 Plasmodium sp. gorilla clade G2
ACACAAATACAGGATTGCGTAATATTGAAAAATATGAGAGAAAAATGGGATACACAATATTAATTTGTATTAATATGTATTAATATGTATTAATATGTATTGATATGTATTAATATGTATTAATATGTATATGTATTAATATGTTTATATATTTATGTATATACATTTATATTTACATTTATATGTTTGTTTTTATTTTGTTTGTCTTCTAGATAATGAGTATGCATTCAGTAAACCGTTTGAGAATGAATATAACAGTAGATTAAAATTTTTATACTGCGGATGTTTATCATTTGCAAATTTAAATATAGACACACCATCGAATGGAAGTCAATTTTTTATTACATTAGATAAAGTCGAATATTTAAATAATAAGAGTACCTTATTTGGTAAAGTAGCTAAACATAGTATTTATAATTTATTAAAATTTAATAATATAAAAACAAATAAACATGATAAGCCAATTGAAGATATTCCATATATTGAATATGTTAAAATTATTGAAAATCCATTTCATCATTTAGTTCCAATTACTAATTATGAATATAATACAAAAAATGATAATATAAAAAATAAAAATGAATATTTAAATAAAACAAAAAAACAAAAAAAAGAAGGAAACCTTTTATCCTTTCATTGTGATGGGGAATTAAGTGATGACTCGGAAATGTTTTTCAGAGGAGATAAGGATCAAAAGGTTAAACATATAAATATGTCATATGATAAATCTGGAAATGTGCAAGATATTAAAGAGGATGTCAATAAAGAAGAAGATATCAAAGTAAATGACAATAATGAGGATGATATCAAAGTAGATGACAATAATGAGGGAGATATCAAATTAGATGACAATAATGAGGATGATATCAAAGTAGATGAAAAAAATAAGAGAACAACTGAAGACAAAATAAACATACTAAAAAAAAGAACGAGTGATATAGAAAAGTCAAGTAGGAAAAAAAATAAAACAACATCATCCATAAAGGATATAATTAATATGGTAATATAAAAAAAAAAAAAAAAAAAAAAAAAAAAAAAAAAAAAAAAAATGAAATGATATTTACTGACAAGGAATAAATATTGTCATTTTATTTATATGTCAAGATATATATTTATGTATATTTATTTATAGGATGAAGAGTATTTAAAGAATATGAAAAAGTATAACAAGATGTCTAAAAAGGAGAGAGAAAAATTGGTAACTATTGAATATAATATAATATAAGTTATGATATATATATATATATATATATATATGTGTGTGATCATATTTCATTTTTTAGTCTTTGAAAAAACTGCAAGACTTTGACAATCGCTTGAAGGACCTGTTTTCAAAAGGTGATAAAAATGGACAGAATTTAAAGCCATATATGATATAAAATGAGAAGACACATAAATATATAAATATATATATAAATATATAAATATATATATAAATATATAAATATATATATAAATATATTTATATATATATATTTTTTTTTATAGAAAACAATGACGAATCTACAAAATATAATTGGTTGAATAAAAGTGGATTAAAATTTCATATTGACTCATCTAATGTAATATTACATGGATAAAAAAAAATATATATATTAACAAATGTAACATAGATGACATTCTCTTTTCTTTTATTTCTTTCATTCTTTATTTATTTATTTATTTATTTATTTATTTATTTTATTATTTTTTATACTTTTATAGGCTTATGAATTTGAGGATGTTAAGAAAAACGTAAGATATAAAAATTATGTTCACATATATATATATTATATACTGTGTGTGTTTCTATATATTATGAATTAATCTTTTTTTAGATGGTAGATACTATGGAGCGCGAAAAAAAAAATAGTTATCACTCCAAATATAACTCAGAGGTATATAAAGATTAATATATATATAAATAAATAAATAAATATACATATATATATATTAATGTTTGTATTATATATATATAATATTATCTTGTGTTTGTAAATTTTGTTAAGTTGTTAAATTAGGATATTTTTATAAAGAAAAAAAAATTACATTTTTATTTGCACTTGAAAAATGAAGTCATATTTAAACATATATATAATATATATATATATATATATATATATATATATATATATATATATGTATATAATATATATGTATATTTTTTTTTTTTTTTTTAACGTAGAAATATTTAAAACAAAAGAATGAATTTAAATAATATTCATGACGGTCAATAGGAAATAATAAGGAATTAAAAAAAAAAGAAAAAATATATCTTAATAATAATAATAGACAATATGTATACGAATTTTACCAATATATATATTTTTGTATATATTTATTTTTTTATTCTATTTATTTGTATATTTTTAAAAATATTTATTTTTAATTGTTCTAATTTGCTTTTTTTTTTTTCTTTTTTTTTTTTGAAAAATTATATATATTATATATATATTATATATATGTTTATATATATTTAATTTTTTATAAAAAAATAAAATAAATAAAATTTTATTATACTGTGTGCAATTAAAAATTTCCTGGTACACAATAGAATTGTTCTACAAAAAAAAAAAAAAAAAAAAAAAAAATAATATAATATAATACAATATAATATAATATATTAAATAAAAAAATAACATAAAATATAATATATTAAATAAAAAAATGTACTATAAAATGTAACCGCAATTTTTTTTTTTTTTTTTTTTTTTTTTTAATTAAAAAATTATATACATATTTATAACAACTGTGAAATGACAGCATTACAATGATTTATTAATTTAATTTTTTTTTTTTTTTTTTTTTTTATATATATAATTATTTATATATATATATATATATATTTATATATATATTTTTTTTTTTTTTATAATTAATGATTATATATTGAAAGAAAAAGAATGGAAAGTTACAACATTGAAGATGTTGTTATGATATATGGTCATAAAGCTATAATAGAAAGTATTCAAAATGTTGAAAACGTAAAATCTGAAATACAATCAAATAAAATATATATAGGGAAATATGTAAATAAAAAAGGTTATTCTGATGGGACTTATAGAAAAGAAAAAATATATACAACTCAAAATGATGAACTGGTTATAATGTGTTCTCATAGTTCTATTAAACCATATAGTGGTAAATATTATAAAAAATAAAAAGAATAAAGATACTTATTGTATGTATATAACAACATATATGTTATATATATGTTATATATATATATATGTTATATGTTCATATCGTTTTAGATGAAGAAAGCGCTTGTATTATGATTCAGAAAATGTTCAGAGGATATCAAGGAAGAAAAAGTTTTCATTCTTTTGTTTGTTGCACTGTGTGGAGAAAATTTGATCACATACATGAATATATAACCCTTAATAATCATGAGTATAAACATAAAAAATATATATATATATATATATATATATTTATTTATTTATTTATTTATATATTCACTTGGCACATTTTAAAAATATTTTTGATTATTTTTATTGTAGCGAAATTTATAAACCCTTAATCAAAACAATAAAAAGGGATATCAAAAAAGGTATAATTCAATTCCCATCAAAATGTTTTTCTAGCAATTCTAATCAATTCTCTCGAGTTTCTACAACATCTTATGAGGTAATTTTATTCACATGATAAAATATATATATATATATATATATATATATATATTTATATTTATATTTATATTTGTTCATTTTATTTTTTTTTTTTTTTTGAAGTCCTCTGCTTATAACGAAAATGTTCCAAGATTAAAAGACAAAATTGATCGCACTTTTGCTACAGAAATGTTTCACTTTTTCTTAACATCCAAAGAGGTAAAATATATATATATATATATATATATATATATTTATATATATTTATTTATTTATATTTATATTCTTTTCCATTTAGATAATATTGCCATACAATTTGGTTCACAAAGTTTTGATAAAAACAAAAAAAATGCTCGAAGAAAATATAAAAAGCTCCGTTATAAACCTAGACATGTCGAAAAAGTCCAAAGACACTAAATTAATTGTAAACATAAAAAAAAATGAAAATTAAATTAATAAATAAATAAAAATATATATATATATAAAAACATCGGATGAATATGTTTCACCTATATGTCACACATTTATAATATATATATATTTATATATATGTGTGTTTTTTTTCATTTTCTTAATGAAGATATTAGGAGATGTTCATGGGCAACTTCATGATGTTCTATGGCTGTTCAATAGATTTGGAATACCATCATCCACAAATATGTAAATAAATAAAATAATATGGAACTATTCATCCCCACATTAATGTGTTTACAAATATATACATATATATATATATATATATATATATATATATATATATATATATATATGTGTAACCACCCTTTTTTACAGATATATTTTTAATGGCGATATAGCAGATAGAGGAGAAAATGCAACGGAAATATTCATCTTGTTATTTATTTTTAAATTAAGCTGTAATGATAGTGTTATAATTAATAGGGGTAATCACGAATGTTCTTATATGAACGAGGTTTATGGATTTTACAACGAAGGTAACATAAAAGAAAAAATTAAAATATATACATATATATATATATATATATATATGTACATATATACATATATTTTTTATATTTATCCCTTTATAGTTCTTTCAAAATATGATAACACAATTTTTGATCTCTTTCAAAATATATTTGAGCTACTAGGACTAGCCGTTAATATACAAAGTAAGATAGCTAGCCAAAAAAAAAAAAAAAAAAAAAAAAAAAAAAAAAAAAAAAAAAAAAAAAAAATATATATATATATATTTATATTTACACATTTCTTTTAAAATAAATACATTGTTTAATATTTCGTGATCGACAAAATACATATGCACTAATATGGTTGCCCCTTTATTTTTTAATTTTTGTTATAGATCAAATATTTGTTGTACATGGAGGTTTATCTAGATATCAAGATTTAACACTGAAAGAAATCGACGAACTTGATAGAAAGAAACAAGAAATCCTTCATCCTGAACTATATGAAGATATAGTAATTTTTGATTTGTTATGGTCAGATCCTCAAAAAAAAGATGGAATAGGAGGAAATGCACGAGGAAATAATTGTATAACATTCGGACCTGATGTAACAGAAACTTTTTTAAAAAACAATAATTTAGATATTTTGATAAGATCTCATCAAGTACCTAAAACTTTAAAAGGTATTGAAAGTCATCATGAAGGGAAATGTATAACTCTTTTTTCTGCTTCAAATTATTGTAACAAAATAAAAAATCTAGGAGCTGCTATTATATTTAATCAAGATCTTACATTCGAAGTGCAAGAATATATGTCTCCTTCCCTTGAAGTTATAAGAGAGACTTTTGAGGAAAATCAAAAATTGAGAGAAAAAGTACTACACTGTTCAAAAATAGTGGAGCTGGAAAAAAATGTAAGCACACAAATAAATAAATATATATATATATTTATACATATATATATATATATATATATATATATGTTTTTGTGTTTGTGTATTTTTTTTTTTTTTTTTTTTTTTTTTGTAGGAACAAAAGAACAATAACAAGTTGTCAACAGAAGGACTTATGAATGATATCATAAATTGTTTAAGTACCATAATATGTAATGAAAAAAATTCTTTATGGAATAGTTTATACAAACAAGATAAAGACAAAAAAGGAGTAGTCCACATAAACATATGGAAGTAATAAAATAAAAAGTGTAAACACATATATATATATATATATATATGTATGTATGTAAAAATATTACGTTTTATGTGGAAACATTATTTATTTTATGTTCATATAATTTTATAATATGAAACATTTATTTATTTATTTATTTTTTTTTATTTATTTTATTAAAAGGGAAGAGTTAGGAAAGTTGAGCAAGACTAAAAAGGTTCCATGGATATATTTATGTAGGAAATTAAAAATGATGGAGGATTATCATGTGAATTATAATAACATTTTAAGCAGATTTAAAATAAATTATGCACCAAATGAAAAATTTTTAAATACAGAATGGAAAAATGAATGTTTTGAACATTTATATGAAGCTTTATTAAAAGCTGATTTAAGTTTAAGAGAGACACTTATGGTGTTTGATAAAAATTTAGATGGAAAAGTATCCTTTGCTGAATTTGAGCAGGTCTTAAGGGACCTAAATATAGGTAAAATATATATATATATAAATATATATGTATATATATAAATATGTATATATATATATATATATATATATATATATATTTTCATTGTCACATTTGTGTATATATCCATTTTTATATTATACCACAGATTTATCCAATGAACAAATAAGAATATTGGTCAGACTAATAAATAGTAATTCCTTATGTAATAACAAAAATTTACAAGAAAATGATAAAATCGATGTTGCCGAATTTATTGGTAAAATGCGTGTATGTTATCGTTTATCAATAAATAAAGATTATGTAAATAATGAAAAAATAAAAAAACTAATCGAAACGATAGGCAAACATATTTTATCAGACAGTGCAGATACAGCTAATTATCATTATAAATTTTATGAAGAAAATAATGAAAGACATAATTCTGAGAGGAGAAAACGATCTAGTGTAATCAAATCGGTTGCTTTATTTCAGAAATTTAAAAACTACGACAACTTTGGAAATGGTAAATTTTTTGAAAAAAAAAAAAAAAAAATAAATATAATATAATATAATAATAAATTTATATATGTATGTTACATTTATTTTTACACTTTTAAGTATTATTTTTTTATGTGTTGATATATTTATTATCATTTATTCTTATTTTATTTTATTTCATTTTTGTAGGCTATTTGGATTATAACGATTTTGTCAAGGCAATTAAAAATTTCGACATGAACAAAATAAGTAAAGAAGTAGAATTTGAAGTTGATGATGATATTCTTATGGAGGTAAGATGAAGCAAAAAAGTTATATAAGAGCATATATTAAATAATAAATATATGTGTGTATATATGTATATATGTATATATATATGTATATTTATATATATATTTATATATATTTTTTTTTTTTTTTTTTTTTTTTGTATAATTTTAGCTAGCCAAATCGATAGACATAACAAAATCATCAAAGATAAATTTCTTGGAGTTTTTACAAGCATTTTATGTGGTTAATAAGAGTAAATATTCATACGTAGACGAGGTAATAAAAAATATATATATATATGATTACATATTTTTTATTTTTAATTTTTAATTTTTTATTTTATTTTATATTTTTTATAGATATGGTGTCACATATGTACGGTAATATATGAGAATAAGGTTGCCTTAAAAAAATGCATGAAATATTTAGAAGATACAATGCAAGGAAAAATAACAAGCATACATTTTAGATATATACTATTGGAATTGAATAAAATATTACAAGAGCATAATTTTGAAATGTAAGTTTTATATGGAAAAGAATAAATAAAAAAAAAAAAAAAAAAAAGTATGTTCATATAAAATATTAAATAGAGTAATTTATGATTATAGAAAGTAAATATGTGAACATATGTGTAATTAAGAATTTTTTTTGAAAACCACACATAAATGAATATAACATATAAATAAATAAATAAATATATATATATATATATTTTTTTTTGTCTATATTTATATATTTGTTTTTTTTATTTCCCCATTTTAGGAACAAGCCTTTAACAGATGAACAAATTGATTTACTAGCTTATACAGTCGAAACAGATGATAAAGTGGATTATGTTGAATTCTTCAACTCTTTCAAACCTACATATATATATTCAAATAATTAAGCTTTCTAATATATCGTTTTTAATTTTTTTATTTTATCATTATATATATATATATATATATATATATATATATATTTATTTATTTATTTATTTATTTATTATTATTATTATTTTTTTTTTTTTTTTTTTTTTGTGTATCTACAAAAAGGGAAAAAAGAAAATTACATATATAACGAAATAAAAGCATATAACAATACAAGTCTAACCGTTTTGATATTTTTTTATTTTTTTTTTTTTACCATATACATAAATATAATTCTTATCATATACTTAATTATCATTTAATATCTTTGTTAATTTTTTTATTGTGGAATTATTATAATTTATAATATCATTTTTTTTTTCTTTTTTTTTTCTCTATCTCTATTTCTATCTCTCTTTATATATATATGTTGAAATTTTTTTTTTTTCTTGTTGTTATGATATAAACCTAATAAGTACTTATACATTTATAAAACAATATATTATGAAAAAGTAGATAGAAACATATAAGAGTATTTTTTTTTTAAGATGTCTAGGATTATAGATGAGTTGAAATTATTCTTGACTAACTTATCCGTAAAAAAAAAAAAAAAAAATAGATAAATGTGTTTATATATAAACATTTATGTTTATATATTGTGTAGTAAGGGATACATATTATATGTTGTATATATATGGGAGAAAATATAAATATATTAATATTTTTTAATTTATATATATATAGAAAGGATCAGATACTGTCGACACAAACGATCTAATGGACTCGGGTTCACAAAAATGAATAAATAAATAAATATATATATATATATATATATATATATATATATATATATTTATGTATATATGATTATGTGTTAATTTTTTTATTTTATTTGTTATAGGAATTGCTGACAAAACTGTAATTTTAAATATAAAAGAAAAACTTGGTGATAGTCCTTGGAACGTCCAAAATTTAATCAACGTAATAAATAAATTAATATGTAAATAAATATAAATAAATAAATATATATATATGTATATATGTATGTGTGTGTATTCCTTTCAAATGACACACTTGTGTCTCTTTTTTTTTTTTTTTTTTTTTCCCTGCTTCCCTCTTATTGTAGCTAGGAATGGACGTGATAGAAGAAAATAATAATAAGGGTGGTACATATGATGATAATAATAATAAGGGTGGTATATATGATAATAATAATAATAATAAGGGTGATGATTTTGATGACTATGACGATTATGAACTTGAAGTAAAACAAAATAGCAGTGATAATATTATCTCAGATATTGAATGGGAGAAAGTATGTTCTGAATATGAAAAGTTTACAAGTGGAAATATCGAAGATATTATTGACAAGGATTTTGATGATATTAAGAAGTATGAAAATAAAAATAATGATATGAATAGTATTACAAGTAGTAATAAAAATAATAATAATAATATTATTATTACTCGTAATAATAATAATCATAGCATATATTGTGATAAGGACAAGATACATAATAATACATATGATAAATATGATGTTATTAATATTAATGATGATGATGATAATTTTTATGTCAAGTATATAAAATATAAAAAATGCAAAGCTATAGAAGAAACGTTAAAAATTATGATAAGTGATCATAAAATGTTTAATAACCATCCTATAGTAAAAGAATTTATTTTATTATTAATTTTTTTATTTCAATGTATAAGAGAAGAAGGTGAATATAAAAATATGGATAATATGAATAATATGAATAATATGAAAAATATATATAGAACAAATTTTTCATGTCTTAAAAAAAAGAAAGACAAAAAAATGAAGCTTACTAAACTGAGATCTAATAGTTGTATGACTGAAAAAATAAATGACCCTAAAATTTTATATGACATTAAAAATACGGGAAGAGAAATAAAACATATAAATAATATCATGAGTGATGAAACTGTTTTTTCATTTTGTAAAAAATTAAAAGAAGACCATGTATCTAAATATAACACATCAGATAATATGTTATTAAAATGTATTCATAAGGAAGAAGACGAAAAAAAAAAAAAAAAAAAATGTATGAATACTGACAGTTGTTTTAATTCAAGTGATGATGAAAATGGAACAGTTGATATGTATCATGATAATGAGAATATAAAAAATAATAATAATTTAAAAATATCAAACAATATGTCTAATAATATGTCTAATAATATGTATAACAATATGTCAAACAATCCATCTTATAAAGTTGACAAACATTTTGACAATCCTTCCAATATCTTTCCAATTTATAATAATATATTTTATAATTTAAAAGAACAAAAATCTATATATGATTATAACATGGATGATATAAATCATGCCTTTAGTTATGACAATATAAATAAAGTATGTGAATCATTATTTAAATATATGCATTATATTAGAAGAAGTAAACATGAAGAGTTAAAAAAAAAATGTATTAATATGATTATTATATTATTATATCTTACTTATATATCATTTGGTATTTATTTTTTAAAAACAAATAATATATATATAAGATTATATTATTTATATAAAGAATTTCAAATATTCCAAAAAACAAATAATGATATACAAAAAAAGTTAAATAAAAAAATTCAACAACATATTAATCAACATAAATTAAATGAACAACACACACAAGAATATGATAAATTAAAAATGAATTATATGGAATTAAAAAAAGAAAATGAAAAACTTAAAAATTATAATAATGTCATACAAAAATTAAAAAATAAAATTGCACTTATGGAAATAGAAAAAACAATTATCATCAAAAAAAATGAAGAATTAAATTATATAATTAAACAAAAAAAAATTTTATTAAATCATAATGAAAGTAACAACCATAATGATAGTAACAAACATAATGATAGTAAACAACATAATATTGAAGACAAAACAATTGAGAGCAAACCATTTAAAAGCTTTATCAAAAAAACATGCAGGGTGATAGAAAAAAAAGATTATTTAAAAACTAACAAGTTACAATCAAAAACAAATTCAAAGATTTCCTTAAAAAATAAGGATATACAACAATTATCAGAGGATCTTAATATACCTATAGCTAGTACATTACAAAACAATTCCGCACATGAAATATATTCATCAGATGAAAGAAAAAATATAAAAAAAAATTGTTTCAATATAAATAATAAACAATTTAATATTAAACATAATAAAATAACAAACAGATGTTATTATACATCAAAAGAATCTTATCATAAAAATATATTAATATATCCAAATATTTCTGAATATGACTTAACTGTAAAAGGTATATATAACCAGTGTGAAGAAAATATAAAACATATGGTAATAAATAATAAACAAATTAAAAATAATAAAATATATAATAATGCATACACACAATGTGATATAATAACAAATAATAATAAATGTAATAATGATATGAATAATAATTTTAAAAATAATAAATTAAAAACAAAACAAGAAATACAAACAAACATATATTATAATATTAATATGTATATTTCGAAAAAAATGGATTCTACAATTATACAAATAATATCCTCTCAAAATAAATTGAATAAAATCATAGGTATTCTAAATTATGATGATAATTATTTTATTCCTTTATATATTTTTTATATGAAGAAAATAAATTATGATGAATTATTTAAAATTTACTTTTTAAATAATAAATATTTTTATATTAACGATATATTTCAACTAAAAATAAATAAAAATTATAATTATCAAAATGATTTAAGAAAAAATACAGACCACACAAATGAACACTACAACAACAACTACAACAACAACTACAACAACAACTACTACTACAACAACTACTACTACAACAACTACAACAACTACTATTATCATTATTATCATTATTATTATTGTTGTGTCTGTTGTTGTGTGATTAGTAATTATATCATCTTAAATACAAATGGACAAGAAAAACAAATTACAAAAAAGATTCAAAAAAATAAAGTTACATATAAAGATCTTATTATGAAAAATAAAAAGGAAGTCATTCTATTTCAAAATAATAAAAACAAGATAAATAAAACAAAATATATTTTCAATATCAAATATATTAATAATATTTTAAATTTATATGATTATGATAATGTGTTTCAACAGTACTTATCCTCAACAGATTCATATCATAATGATATTGATGATCTAATTTCAATGTCTCATACACATTATCATTATGATTACTCTATGTATTCTCAAAAAATAGAATGCTCACAAGATATTATTTATTTATATAACAAAATAGATAAGATAAACAAAAATGAAGTTTTCATAGAAAAAGAAAAATATATATCCATAAAAAATAAGAAATATTATAAACTGCCTAATTTAAATCAATGCTACCATAAATTAACTTTTAATATTTATTTGAACTTAATAAAACAAACACATATAAAGAAAGAAATATATATCTCAAATGTAAAAATATTTAATATTATATCTAGTGATGATAATATTATTATTATCAATAAGTCCAATACTCATAAAAACAAACAAACAAAAAAAAATAATAATAATAATAATAATAATAATAATAAATATAATAATCATAATAATGATATATTTTATTATTCATACTATCAAATACATGAATTATTATTAAAAAAAAAAAATATACACCTCCTTACAGATAAATTCAAAACCAATCTCTACTGCTCAAAATTTGGATATATATACAAGAATATTATTTCTTTCAAAAAAAGATATAAACAATATTTATTATTTAATAAATATATTAATAATTTAAATATATTCAAACATAAATATTTGATAATGAATAAATATAAATTCAAAAAAAAGAAAAAGATAACAAACATACATTATATAATACCATATAGGAATAATTTAAATACTAAAAAAATTATATCAAATAAACTAATCAAATATAAAAAAAAAATCTATAAAGATAAAATTATTAATACAAATTTTTCTTATCATAATATCTTAATGAAATCTTTATATATATTTAATTTATTCTTTTTTCTAACTTTTCTCTTATTATTAGATGTGTATATTTTAGATAATGCATTACTCTCTGGTCTTATTTATATCCTATGTATTCTACTATTCTTTTTATCATCACTTTTTAGAAGTATTGTATATTTAATTAATATACCTTTAAATGCAAAAATTATACCACAACATTTTTTAGATACATTTTCAATTCGTTTTGTGAAAATAATAAATTATATGCAGCTCTACTTTTATGAGAATAATTATGATATATAAATAAAGATGGTTAACACAAAAAATAAAGAAAAATCAAAGAGGGAATAACACACAAATATATATATGTATGTATGTGTGTTAATATAATTACTATTTAATTAATTTATATATATAGCTAGCCAAATATTTTTTTTTTTTTTTTTTTTTTTTTTGAAAACAACCTTACTTGTTCATATAAAAAAATTAGAAAATTAAATAAAATAATTAAAATGTATATAAAATATGATATGTGGGTTATATAATTAATTTTACTTATGAATATATATTAAATAAATTATATATATATAAATATATGTAGTATATATATATATTTATATATATATATTTTAAGAGCATACACATGTAGAAATATTTCATGTTGTTTATTTTTTTTTATATTTTTCTTCTTCTAAATATGATGGGTGATCCTACATTCGAAACATTTTGTGGGGATAAATGACATACTTTTGAATTTATATAAGGACCTATTAAAAATATATATATATATATATATATATATATATATTTATATTAACTCACAATTTTATAAGAAAAAATCCATATATATATATATATATATATATATATATATTTTTTATATATATAAAATTTACCTTTATATATGATGTGATTTATTTTGTGTATTTTTTCATTATATGGTTGTATATTATTGAAATAATTTTGTTTGATATTAGAAGAAAAGGAATGAGACATAGATTTGAAATTATCTAGATGATATTTGATTTTTTGTTGTAAACGATGTATATATGGGTTTTTCCATAATTTTTTTTTATTTTTATGAATTAACCAATTTGTTTTATATATTTGTTTTTTCAAGAAAACAAGTGCATTATTATAATTTTTGAATATATTTTTTTTAATTTTATTAATTATATTATAGTTATTTCCTCTTTTTTGAATTATTTTTACTGGACGTATATTATTTTCATAAAACACAGTATCAGTATCACATAAAAATTTTTTATTATTTTTTATTATTTTAATTTTATTATTTATTACATGTTCATTATTTTGATTGAAACGAGTTTGCTGTATATCCATATTATTTATATTCATATCTTTATATTTCTTTTCATTTTCCTCAATTAAATAATAATTCTTTTCTTTTAAATTATCTTGAATATTATTATTAATAATATTAATTTTAATGTTATCAATATTAGAAAAATTCATTATATTATTATTTCTTGGATTTACATTATTATAAGGACAGTATAAATTATCTTGCTTTTTCAAATTAATAAATTTATCCTGGTGGTCTATTAAATTATGATATAAGTTATTATTTTCAACAATGTTTTTATTAATACCTGTATATCTACTGGATATGTTATTTAAATTGTTGTGTGTTACTTCTTTTGTGTTTCTTATTTTATTTAATTCTAAATGGTTTATTTGTTCTTTATTTATTGCAGCCATATTTGATAATTTTTCAACTGCTAATATATCATTTGTTAATATATCATTTGATATATTTACATTTGATATGTTTTCTAATATTTTAGTCGTAGTCATTTCATTTTTAAAATTGTTTTTAATATTTATATGATTTATATGATTTATTTGATTTATTTCATTTATTTGACTAGCCATTTTTTCATTTTCGTTACATACCAGATCAACTACCTTTTTTTCGTTTGTTTGAACTATAAGGGTATTTTTTTTTTTATCTTCTTCAAAATTATTAATTTGATTATCTTTTTGTTTCTGGAGTATATTTATTTGTTTGTTTGAATTTTTTGGTTTATGTGGAAACTTTTGTTTTTTTTTGTCATCCGATAAAGTGTTAATTAATTTTGTATTTTTTGAAAAAAAAAAATTGGAATTAGAATTTCTATAATTTTGGTTGTTCGTATTGTTACTGTTATTGTAATTATTTTTGTCTTTAATGTTAATGTTATTGTATTCATTATTTTTTATTTTCTTTTTATTATTATTATGGTTCATGTTTTTTTTTACATTTGATGAGTATAAAAGAGATGATGATTTGCCTGGATATATATAACTACAATTTGGTTTATCACTTTTGTTATCACTTTTGTTTTCACTTTTATTATCACTTTTATTATCATTTTTATAATTCTTTTTATGTTTCTCTGAATAATATCGATTTATTTCCTTTAGAGATGATGAATGATTTTTTTGTGATTCATATTGAGAATCCAAATTGTAGGGTTCTTCTTGTTCGTCTTTATCATTTGAAGAGTGTAAAAAATGCTCACAAGACATATTCTGTTTAGGATATATATCATTAGTGTGGTTAATATTTTCATATTTATTATTTGTAAAATATATTTCTTCTTTCATATATTTTGGAAGTAATTGTAGTATATCCATATTTTTTAATAACTTTATTTTTAAACTAAGCATTTTATCAAGAAATTTTTTTTTTTCTTTTTTTATTTTTTCCAAATTTGTTTGATTGATCTCATTTTCATCAAAAATGTTATAAGAAGGAAGAACATGTTTTTCAAATAATTGATTTATATATTTTATTAAGATTTTTTTTTTTTTAAAAAATTTTTGAACCAACAAAACATTTTGATTAGATTCTAAAAATATATAATAAATATTCTTTTCTTTATTTTTGGATTGTTTGTAGAAGATGTTATTTTTTATTTTTTTATTTTTTATTATTATTTTTTTCATTTCCTTCATAAACTTGATAAAATATTTATATTTATAAAAATGTGTTTTTTTCTTTACATCATCTGTTTGTATACACTTGTTTAATATGTATAATATATTTCTTTTTAATTTTTTTAGAACTTTAATATATTTTATAATATTATCTGATATATTTAATTTGGTGATTGCTATATTTTTATTTTCCTTATTGCATGTATTAAATATATCTTTGTTCATGTTATTTTGAAATATATAAGTTGTAGAGTTATTATTATCATTATTATTATTATTATTATCATTATTATTATTATTATCATTATTATTATTATTATTATTATTATCATTATTATTATTATCATTATTATGTGTTGTTTCTTTTTTAATGTGTTCATTTCTGTCCATATTATTTTCTTCATAATGCATGTTTTTATCTATGCTATTAATTTTTTGTATGTTTTCAATTTTGTGATGACTATTATTATGATTATCATTCTCTTTTATAACATCAATTGTATTTACGTTTTCATTTTTTTTTTTTTTTGTCTTGGTTTCATATGAAGATACAGATGAAATAATATTGGATGATGAAGACGAAACGGTAAGTTTCAAAGAATTATTCGATGAATTATTTTTGATAAAAATATTATTAGAATTTATAAAGTCCTCTGATAAGAAAACATTATCGTCATAATCTTTATCTTTATTTTTTTTTAAGAAAGAAGAATTATTTAATTTAGAGATATTATTTGTAAAACAATTTTGTTTGTTTGTATTATTTTGATATTGTGTAGAAAAGGAATTATTAATATTATCTTTCTTATGATGATTATATAAATTATGACTATATAAATTATGACTATAAAAATGATGATTATAAGAATGATGATTATAAAAATGATGATTCTTATCAATATTATCATTATTATTATCATTATTATTATTAATATGTGTCTTGTTTTTCTTATTTTTCTTATTATTATTATTATTATTTTTTTTATTATTTTCCTTATTGTTCATGTTATCTTTATATATTTTATGTTCTCCCATTTTGAGATAACCTGTATGATTTTCTTCATTAATATGTTTTAATGTTGATATTTTCTTTTCGTTTTTTTTTTCTTTTAATGTTGTATTTTCACGTCTTTCTAAATTTACATGTGACAAACAATTTATCATTTTCTTTGAATCGTGTTGTATTCTTGTGGAATAAAAGGTATCTTTTGCTGCTAATGTTTTTTTATTTTTATTATTGTTATTATATTGAGATGATTTTTTTTTGATATGATCCTTTTTATTATTATATAAAATTTCTGTGTTACACATGTATTTATTATATATCTGTTTTTTTTTTTTTTTTAAATTATCGTCATATATTTTGTTTTCATATATTATATTCATATTCTTTTTTTTTAGATATTCTTTATTTTGCACATTATCCTTTTGATCATTCAAGAAATCTTCTTTAAAAAATAAATTTTCATTCTTTATATATTTTTCTTTTTCTACAACATTATTATTATTATTATTATTATTGTCAATATTAATATTATTGTCAATATTATTATTATTGTTATTATTAATATTATTATATTTTTTATTTTTTTCTCTTGTTATATCATTTTCTTGTTCATTATTATCATAACTATTTACATATTTCCTATTGTCCTTATTTATATCATAATATTGTGTGTCATTTTTATTTATAGGATTTATATAAAAAGAATGACAAGAAAATAAATTATTTTTTTTTTTTTGAATCTTTAATATATCTTCATCTTTTGATATACTTATTCTTTTCAAATTTTCTAATATGTTCAATTTTTCTTTTTCTGAAATAAAACTATTTCTTACTATTTTTTTTTTCTTTTCATTCTTATTATTATGTTTATATATATCATTATTTATATATATGTCATTATTTTTATACATATCATTATTTATATATATGTTATTATTTTTATACATATCATTATCTTTATATATGTCATTTATATCTACAACCTTTTTCGTATGACCTCCAACGAGTCTTGTGTTATACTTTTCTTGTTCCATTTTTTTTTTTTTTTTTTTTCTTTCTTCTGCATAATTTTTAATGAGACGAGAAATTTGCTCATCGGATTTTACAACAAAAAAGGAGTTATTTGGCACGCTCATCAAAAAATAAAAAGTAAAAAAATAAAAAAATAAAAAAATATAAAAATATAAAAGGTGTAGAACAGGAGAAGAAAAATATATTATGCTAACATATAAAATTATGTCACCTTTTAAATATCATTACATGTTCCTTTTTTTTTTTTTTTTTTTTTTTTTTTTCCATAAAAAGGAAAGACAAGTTTATATTAACCTTTCAAAGATAAAAATATATATATATATATATAAACCTATAAATAATTATATATATATATATTATATATATTTTATGAATAGTATAATTAGAATTGGTTTAAGCCAGTTTTTAATGAAATATATTTATATTTTTTTTTTTTAACATGTATATATATATATATATATATATATATATATATATATATATAATTATTATTATTGTTGAGAATTATAAGACCAAATAATATTTGACAATTTCTTTTAAAATATTTTAAGTACAAAATAATAGATTATGTCTTTTTTTTTTGTTTTTTTTTCTTTTGTTTTTTTTTTTTTGTTCTTATTTATTGTAATAATAATGAGCCTTTATTAAATTAGCCTCTTATGCTAGGAAGTGCAATATTTAGTGTACCACCTTTAAAAGGAATTAGAAGATATTAAATATTATAACCTGAATGCATACATACATACATACATATATATATATATATATATATATATATATATATATATATGTTTAAAAAGAAACAAATAAAAGAAAGCGATCTTAAATAAATATATATATATATATCTATTTATATTTATTTATTTTATTTTTTGAGTTAATGTAGGGAAAATAATTTATTTAAAATATAATTATTAATCTGGAAATTATAAGAATTGGGAGTACTTTATCAAACATTTTTTTAAAAATGTAGCTTTCCACATATATTATATATATATATATATATGTGTTTTTTTTGTGTAAAAAAAAAAAAAAAGTTTATATAATTACCTCTTATAAGAATAAATTTTTTTTTATATACTTAAAAACACTAATTTATGTAACTTTCTTATTTTTTTATTTTTTATAAATAATAATAAAAAAAAAAAAAAAAAAAAGAGATATTTGGTTAATAGCACCTTATTTTTAAATCCATTGAGGCATTTTATCAAATTATTAAATTTTTTTTCAAAAAAACAAATATAAATATGTAGAGAATGATCAATTTATATAATATTAAAAAAATATATATATATTTAATATATATATATTATTATTATTATAATTGTTCCTTTTTATTATTTAGGAAATGGTGGAAATTAAAATATATATAAATAAATATATATATTATTTATATATATTGATTTAAAAAAAAAAGGTATATATAAATCATATCTTATTTATATAATATAGCATTTATTATTCTGGCTTTTTTTTTTTTTTTTTTCTTTTAATATATATTTCTACAAATAAAAATGTATAAATATAAAAAATATATATAAATATTATATATATATAATATATTTTAAAACATAATATAATATTAATAATATTGTTTTTGTGTTGTTTTTTCTTGTATATAATTATAAGAAACATTGTAATAACCTCGTTTTTCTCGCCATATAAATATATTTAATTATATATTTATTATTTTACACTTATTCTATATATAAGAAAATTATATAGTATATATTATAATGTTATATATAATCACATTTATATAGTAACATCAAAAAAAATAATATTCTATAATATAAATAAATAAATATATATATATATATATATATATATATATATTTAATATTTATTTAAATTTGATTACCCTAAAAATAATATAGGAGGATAATATGGTTCCATAATTTTTTCTAATATATAAAAATATGCTCATAAAAAAAAAAAAAAAAAAAAAAAAAAAAAAAGGTGGAAAATATATTATTATAAAAATATAAAGAATATAATAAGCACATACATATATATATATATATATATATAATATTTTTAATAATTATTTTTTTTTATTTTTTAAAAATAATAAAATTAGAAATATATCTTATTTATAAGAAAAATTCTTTTCTTTTTTTTTTTTTTTTTCGGGAAAAGTCTTGTAATCTGAAAAAAAAAAAAAAAAAAAAAAAATTACATGTATACAACTAGATCCAAATATATATACATATATATATTTATATTTTTAATGTTGTAAAATATTTGTTTGTTTAACTTTTTTTTTTTTTTAGAAGAATTTTTCTTTATATATAATATATTTATTTGTTTAT
>NC_041706.1:902500-912500 GCF_900097015.1 Plasmodium sp. gorilla clade G2
ATTATTGTTATTATTATTATCATTATTATTATCATTATTATTATCATTATTACTGACAAGGTTGTCAGTTTTATTATTATCATCATTCTTATTACTATCTGGTATGATAATCGTTGTGTTATTCTTCATAACTTTAGAAACCCAACTATCTTGTTCAATTTTTTTTTTGTCTTTTTTTTTTTTTTTAGATAATATATCATTACTATTATTATTTTCTTTTTTTAATACAGTATTAATCTCTGGAGTCTTCTGTTCATCTGCATCTGTATTTTTTTTCTGCACATTGTTTTCATGTTTATTTTTTTTAACTTTTTTCTCATTATTATTATTATTATTTAAATTTTTTTCTTGTCCTTTTTGTTCTACATTATTTTCATGATGTTGATAAGAATTATTCATCTGTTTCTTATCTTTCATGTTGAGTATTTTTGTCTCATCATGATTATTCTGCTCATTAAAATTTTCATGAATATTTTTACTGTTGTTTGGAATATTTTTCTTATCATTATTTTTGTATATATCTGTACTAGTTGAGTCTTTCTTTTTTTGTGTCTCATTATTTAGATTTTTATATTTAGACAATTTCTTTGTAGATAATTCATTTTCTTTTAACACTTCAGATGATAACTCTTCTTTTGCTTCATGAACATTTTTTTGATGCTTTAGTTTATTGACTTCATTGCTAATAACATGATGATCATCCTTTAATATATTATTCTTCTTATTCTGATCATTCTGTTGATTGACATTATATTTTGGTAGGTGTAATTTATTTTTTTTTAAATTCTTATATTGTAGATCTGTTTTATTTTTCTTGATATCATTCATATTATTATTATTATTATCATTATGTTTATGCATTTCTGTTCCTTCATTGTTATTATATAAGACATGGTCATATTCATCATGATGTTCATCAGAATAAATGTCTTCATTATCTTCTTCAAAATATATATCATCATTATAGTTATTATTATAATCATCACCATCCTCATAATATACATCATCATCACATTCATTTTTATTATGATCACTATTATAATATAACATCTCTTCATTTGCGTCATCATAATATAAATTATCTTCATTATCATCCTCATAATATGATATGTGTTCATTTTTTGATACTGATTGTTTATCCTTATATCTATTTTGTATATTTAAAGTTGATGAATTTGTCTGCTCTTCTAATAATTGTGTTTCATTTTTTTTTTTTTTTTTTTCATTCATTTTATTCATAGTAGTAGCATTAACATTTGTGTTATTCAAATTATAGCTAACTTTATTTTTTTTTTTGTTATCATCTTCAATATTTTTCACAGCACTCAAACTAATATTACTATTACTAATATTATTATTATTATCATCATCATCATTTTTGATGATGTTGTGTGTATCTGCTTCTCTTAAAACTTTTGAATGTAATAATTCTGTTTGTGGTTCTTTACTAACAGGTGAATTATAATAATGAATAAAATCTACATCCACATAATATTGATAAACATTATATTTATGTAGATGTATATTTTGAATAAAATAATAATATACATTTGTATCTTTAGATTTTTTAATTTTTCCATATATATAAATATAAATTTCATCATGTAAATTTACAACTTCAATTGAAATAATATGAACTGTACAAGCATCTACATCTAGATTTTTATAATATTCATAGATCATATTTCTTGATTCTAATTTTATCATATGATCACTTTTATGACAGCCTTCAATATTAATTTCGTTTATGTTAAAAAAATGATTACTATAATTACTATCATCACAATTGTTACTATTATTATTAATAATATTATTATTATTACTAATATTATTATTATTGTTGTTGTTTTTTCTTATCATATTTATATCATCAATGTGTTCTTGTTTATCTGTATCATAATAATCATTATTCAAAATGTGAACATTTTTATGTTCTTTCGTATTTATTGTCTTAGCTTCATCATTAAAACTAACTAGAAGTATTGCTTTCTCGGAATAAAAATTATGCATCATTTCTTTTTTTGTATGTAATACATAATAATATTGATATATAAACATATAAGATATATTATATGCATTTCCATTAGATGAATTAAGATTCTTACAATTTATATCCTTCATATCATTCATATTACATACATCATCCACATGTTCACTATCATCATTACTACTATTATTTATATTGTTATAATGATAATTATTATTATTATTATTATTGTCATCATCATCTGTATTCTCATATATTACATTATCATTCTTTATGTCTACATTTGTTATATTCTTATTTGTAATATTAATATTAGAATGTTCCACATAATTATTACTATTATTATTACTATTATTATTATTATTATTACTTTTGGTGTGTAATGTTCTGCTATCCATTTTTTTATCATCCTTCTTTATATTATTATTACTCATAGGGATATTATCTCTTTTTTCATATTTCTTATATGTGTCTTCTTTCTTTTCATCTCTTTTGTTGTGACTCACACCTTTCTGCATTTTATTGTCATGTTTTTTATTCTTCTCACCAGCATGATTCATCATATTATTTAACATTGAATCTTTTCTTGTTTCGTTTTTAGTATAAACATTTTTGTCATCTTCCAAATGATAAACGTCATCTAACATGGTGCTATTCTTATTTTTATTACTATTAATAATAATATTATTATTATTATTTGATGACATATGTTCATTACTTCCTGGAGCCGTTGTATTGTTTTGATTATTACTATTATTCATATCTGAGTTAAACTGAGAAATATTTGGATGAGTATTATAATAATAATTATTATTATTAATATTATTATTATTATTATTATTATTGTTGCTACTAATGTTCATGTGGTTGTTGTTATATACTTGTGAAGAGTTAAAATAATTACTCATCTTCTTTTGCCCTTGATCATTTGAATTATTCAGCTGGTTATCATTCACCTCACCATATTTTTGCATATTATTATTATTATTATAATAACTCTGATAATTATTGTAATGATGATTACTATTTTTAGACATATTTACATAGTTTTCATTTGTATGGTCAACACTATTATAATTCTTATAATTTCTATATACATTATTTATAGAATGTTGGTTGTTGTTTGGATTGCCTATATCTTTATCACAGTTAAAATAATCTTCATTGTCTTGTTTTTCTTCTTTTTTATGGTTCATGTTATTATATGCAACAGCTACATTTTTGTTACAGCTATTATTCTGGTGGTTAAAATTATGTGTATGACTACCACTATGATCTACACCACTACTACTACTATTATTATTATTATTATTATTATTATTGTTATTATTATTACTGTTATGTTTTTTTTGTTGTTGTTGTTGGGGGTGATATTTATTATATTCCTCATCCATATTAACACTATTATAATTATTCATATTTATATCACAAGCACTATTCATCTCTTCATTTGTCTTACCAATATTATTATATACATCCTCATTATAAGAAGACAACACGTTATGTTCTGAACTTTTTAATAATACACCACTGTTTCGTGTGTTCATACTATTTTTCTTTTTATTATAATGAGCATTGCCACTGTTACTTAGATGAGGATTATTATGACTAGCATTAGTAAGAGTTGAATTTTTTTTATTCTTATCATTACTATTATTATTTTGTGAGAACACATTTATATTTATAGAATTGTTATCCTCACCGTTTATTTGATGTCCCACTTGTGTCTCATTATTCATAATATGATCATTCATATTGTGTTCACTCACATTATTATCACTCACATTATTATCACTCACATTATTATCATTCAAGTTATTTCCTTTCACAATATTTTCATTCACATTATTGTTGTTATATTTCGAACTCGAATATTTATTCTTGTAAAAAAACATGTGGAATTTACTTTTACCTTTTGTGTAAGGTTTTGAATCCGATTGTTTGTTCATTTTGGCTAGCTCTGAAATTATTGCTCAATATAAAAATATAAAAATATAAAAAAATATATGAATCAAGTATACACATAAAAAGGTGTATATATTATATTGTATTTAAATATATATTTATATATGTATTCTATAATATATTAAAAAAAAAAAAAAAAAAAAATATATATATATATATATATATTTTATAATTATTATTAAAATATTGTATATGATAAGAGTTTATAAACATATATACACCTATTCAATAATTATCACACATATAATATATATATGTATATTTTTATTTATTCTTTTGTTATGAAATTAAATTAATTTTTATATTACATTACACAGTATATCTTTTATAAGCATTTATTATACATATATATATTTTTTTTTTATATCTTTCTTCCTTTAATAGCTTATATACGTGTCATAAACTTATTTTTAAATATTCTACAATATTATATAATATAATATTAAAAAAATTAATAAAATGAAAGAAAAACATAAGGAAATTTAAAAATTATATATACTGCAATAAATGTATATATATATATATATATATTATATTATTTTTTTATATTTCTATTTTATTAAATTTTTTTTTTGTTTTTTCCTATTTCAATATTATACATAATATAGTTTATTTTTTATTTTATTTATAAGAACAGTATTTTTTTTTTTTTTTTTGTTTTAATATTTACATATAAATATATATTATATATGTTATATATATATATATAATATGTTAATATAAATATAATTAATATATAATTATTTGTCAAGGGTAAAAAGAAAAAAATGTTATCTATTTTTTTTATGTAATAAAAAAAAATATATTATCATATATAATATAATATATATATATATAATAATACATATTTATTATATATATATTATATAGTATGAATATATTTTTTATTTCTTATAAAATTAATTGTGAAATTTTTTTAAGAGCACCAGGGTCATAGGGATATAATATAATATATACAATAATAAAATAATGATATTATATATATATATTAAATATATTTTTTTTTTTTTTTTTTTTTGTTTTTTTTTGTGTCACATAGATATTATTCATTTATATTACAAAATTATATTATATACATATGGTTTAAATATTGTATAGGCTCCTTTTTTTTTTTTTTTTAATTATATTATATATATATATTATATATGTATATTTTTTTATAATTTTCTTTTCTTTCCTTTTATTTCTTGCTTGTATATGTATATATATAAATATATATAATATATATATGTTATATATATATATAATATATATAAAAATATTATTTTTTAAGTTCCTATCACCCATCTACAAAATTACTATTTATATATTATATATATATAAAATATACATTTATGTATCTATATAATAAGTATAAATGTAAAATAAATATTTTTATTTCATTATGAGAACTGACCTCTTACTTCTTATAAATTTATTAAAAACAAAAAGTAGAAGAAGAAGAAAGAAAAGAAAACTGTTGTATATATATTATATATATATATATGTAAATTTTTTTTTTTTTTTTTTTTTTTTGTTTTGGGCATTTAAATAAATAAATATAAAAAAAAAATATATATTTATTTTATATGTTAAATGTATATATGTATCGTTATTTTTTTATTTTTACAATATTGTAAATTTATAAAAAATAATAATTTACATGATTATATTTATTATATGTATAAATAAATATATATATATATAATTATCCTTGTGTGTTTTTTTTTTTTTTTTTTTTTACAACATTATATAATAATATTATTATAATATTTTATTATTATTATTATTATGCGTAGTGGTCATATAATAACTTATGTGAGCCCTTTATTTATTATTATTTTATTTATTTAAAAAAATATATATTTTCTTGTTTTAATTAAATATTATAATTTACCCTTCAAAAACACACATATATAATATATATATATATATATTTTATGAAGAGGAAAAAATAATTATTATACCAAAAAAATGTATATTCTTATAAATATTGAATAAAGAAAAAAAATATATAGAGGATTAAATGTCTTATCACATAAAAAAAAAAAAAATATATATATATATTATATATATAATACGAATAAGGTTTTAATATTTACCATATATAATATAAATGTTCTTTCAAATATATTATATATTTTTTATATATATAATATGTTTAGGTTTTCTTGTTTCTTGTTCTTTTTTCTTTTTCTTTTAATTAATCATTAATATAATATATTATAAATAAATAGAAACATATATAAAGGATACATAAATATATTTATATGTATATGATATAATATTATCATTATATATATATATATATATATAATTAATTTAAATCCCAAATATTTCCTTCTTATTCGAATTTGTCACATAAATATAACGAATATACAAAAAAAAAAAAAATATATATATGACTCTTATGTATATATAAATATAAGTTGTTTCATTTTTTGTTTTTTTCAATTTAAAAAAAAAATTAATTAAAATAATTTATAATATATTTTTGTTTACATGAAAGGAAGGGGAATATTTTGTTACCATCCTTTTTTTACTTATTCTTTTAAAAAAAAAAAAAAAAAAAAAAAAAATATACATATAAATAATAATATTATATATATAGAAATATTGTGAGTAGGATTTAAAAAATTTTGTTCATAAATGAACATTTATATATATAAATATATATATATATATTTATATATATATATAATTACAATATTTATAACTTTTTATATTTCATTTTATTTATATTTTATATGTTTTATATTTTTTGATGGACCTGTTTAAAAGAGAAAAGGTGAATTTGGATTTAAATTATGAGATAACATTTTCGTGTTGCATAAAAGATATTTTATATGTTGGAAGTAAGGATGGTATAATATATAAATACCAATTAATAAAAGAGGATGAGAAAACAAGTGATGATATTAAGAATGATTATATAAAAAATGAAAAGTTCAATATTGATAATAATGTGGAAGGAAGTTTAAGAATAAAATTGTTAGGAAATTATTTAATAAAAAAAAACAGAACAATTAATAATATAACAATTGTAGAAGAGAAAGAGAATTTAATCATGTTAATTTTAATAGATGATATATTATATTGTATTAAAAATGATAAGTTTGATATTTTAAATATTATATATAAAAATGTGTTATTATATAGAATAAATGAAAATAATAGTAATGAATTATTAATATATACAAAAAAGAAGAGATTATATTTTTATAATTATGAAAATGGTATATATAAATATTTAAAAGAAATAACAAATCCATTTAATGATTTAATATCATGTATGTTGTGGATTAATAATTCTTTATTTTTAACAATAAATAAAGAATATTATTTTTTAAATATTAAAAATAATGAAAAAGTATTATTATATAGTCATGAATATGAACAGACATATAAAAATATTACTTTAATTGATATGCATGAAATATTTATTGTTTGTGATTTAAATATTGGTGTTTTTTATGATGTAGATACTTCTATGCCTTCTAGAAAAAATACTATAATATTAAGTGGATGTGTAAAACAAATAATATCTTTTCGTTTTTTTTTATGTTGTTTAAATTTTAAAGGAGTTATAAATATATATAATATAAAAAATCAACAACATATACAAGAAATCTCTTTAAATTATATACCTGATATTGTTATTAATTTTACTAATATAAAAAAATATAGTGGTCTTATGTCTTTATTTAATAATAATAATGATGATGATGATGAAGATAAGGTAGAAAATATTTTATTATATAATCAAAAAAATAAAATCAAATGGACATCATCTGATAGAGGAATAAAATTTTATGAAGAAAAAAAAAATAAAGGATTATTAAAAATGGAAACTGAAGGAATATTATCAAAATCTTTAGTAAATGATTTTATATCTGGATTATCAAAAAATGATACATATGATCATAATAATAATATGTTATATAATAAATATTTATATGAAAATAATGATATATATACAAATAATATAAATATATATAATAACACATTATATAATAATCTCTATTTTATTAATAAAGATTGTTTACAAATTCTTAGTTGTCTAGAAATTTATGAATACTTACCACAATGTATAGAACAAGGAAAAACAAAAAAAGGTTTTATTTTAATAGAAAATTATGCATTTCAAAATAAAAAAGATAAATATGATATCATATGTGAATATAATAAAGCATGTGCATATCATTTTTTTAAGAATTTAAATTTCTCAGTCTCATTCATATTTTTTCAAAAAATTAATATTAATATATTTTTTCTTTTATTCTTTTGGATCGATTACTTACCTTCATCTCATAAAAATATTATGCAAAAAATGATGGAATATAAAGTCATTCAAGAAAATATTAATAAACAGTTTAAATCATTTTTGCCCTTCCCATGTAGTATTAAAGAATTAATAGATAGGAATTATAACAACTATATAAAGGGAAAACCAGATTATTACATGTCTGATTATATGTTCAACGATTTTTATCATAATAATAATAGTAATTGTAATAGTAATGATGATGATGGTGAAAAAAATAATAATACTTACATTAATAGTAGTACATATGAGAATAATACAAGTTCTTTTATTAATTCATCTGAAAAAAGAGACAATGAAATAAAGAAAAAACTTTTACATACAGCCAACAAATGCTTAGTAAATTACTTATTACTTAAAAGAGATTATCTCTTACAAAATAAAGACATGTATAAATTATCATATAAAAAAAAAAATCATAATTCTAAAAATTTCAATGATAATTCTAAAGATTTGAAGGATAATTCTAAAGATTTGAATGATAATGAATATATAATAGAACAATGTATAGACAATCTACTAATAAAACTATTGACCATAAATAATTATAATAAACAATTTTTTCATTTTATTATGGAAACCAATAAATTACATATAGATCTAGAAGAATGTATACAATTCTTAAAAAAAGAAGGAAAATTTGTAGAAATCATTTTTATATATATACGATTAGGATATTTTGAAGAGGCCATTGAAATATGTTCATATTTTTTTCATTATTACAATGAAAAGTATAATGTTATTAAATCGACAGGAGAATTGAATGTATATCAATATGATGTATGTTACGAAGGAAGTAATAAAAATAAAAACAAAAGTGATAATAACAATAATAGTGGTGATGATAAAAATTTTGCTTGTGATGATAAAAATTTTGCTTGTGATGATAAAAATTTTGCTTGTGATGATAAAAATATTGCTTGTGATGATAAAATTTTTTCTTGTGATGATAAAATTTTTTCTTGTGATGATAAAAATTTTTCTTGTGATGATAAAATTTCTGGTTGTGATAACAAAGATGATGATAAATATATATACAATGATATACCCCAAAAAAAAGAAGAAGAAAATAATATATTTACTTTCTTCAATTTAAAAGAACTGAATGAAGAAAAATATTTTAATTGGATAAAAATTTTTGAGAAAGAGAATGTAGAAAAAAATAATGTATCAGATAAAGATAATAATCATTTTCAATATGCATTACAGAAAATATATAATATTCTTATTATATTAAATGATAATATACATTTATTAAATCTTCAACAAGAAAAAATCAAAAAATTATTTGAATATGCATTTCCATTCTTAATAAAATATAATGAACATTTTTTCTTCCATTTTTTAAAAAAAAAAAATATTTTAATATCACCAGAAGAAATTATAACTACCTTTAAAAAAATGATACAAATAGATAAAGAAAATTATAAAATCAAATATTATTTACAAAAATATATTATACATTATTTAAAACATGATAAATATAATAAAAATATAAATACAATATTAATAGAATTATATATTAACAATGCATATACAAAAAATAATATAAAACAATTACAAATCAAATTAATAAAGTTTATGCAGTATGAATATCCTATACATATAGATTATATTACAAATCTTATAAAAAACACATCTTTCTATTTTTTGAAGGTCCTACTATATGGAAAGCTACACCGTCACTAGTAAGAAAAATAATATATACATAAAAATATATATATATATATATATATATATATATA